>NW_027475278.1:0-99638 GCF_051020985.1 Nomia melanderi | reverse complement strand
TTTCTACAGTTTTATATAGTTTTATACAGTTTTATATACTTTTAAATAGTTTTATGTTGTTTTATAGAGCTTTATATAGCTTTTGTATAGTTTTCTAAGTTTTATATAGTTTTATATAGTTTTATGTAGTTTTATATAGTTTTATATAGTTTTACATAGTTTTATATAGTTCTATATAGTTTTAAACATTTTTATATAGTTTTATAGAGTTTTATATAGTTTTGTATACTTTTCTTAGTTTTATATAGTTTTATATAGTTTAACATAGTTTTATATAATTTTATATAGATTTATATAATTTTATGTAGTTTTATATAGTATTATAGAGTTTTATATAGTTTTATATAGTTTTATATAGTTTTATATAGTTTTATTAGTTTTAAATCGTTTTATGTAATTTTATATAGATTTATATAGTTTTATTAGTTTTAAATAGTTTTATATAGTTTTATTAGTTTATATAGTGTTATGTAGTTTTACATAGTTTTATAGAGTTTTATATAGTTTTATATAGTTTTATATAGTTTTATATAGTTTTATAGAGATTTATAAAGCTGTATATAGTTTTGTTAGTTTTATATATTTTTATATAGTTTTATATAATTTTATATAGTATTATATAGTTTTAAACATTTTTATATAGTTTTATATAGATTTATATAGTTTTATTAGTTTTATATAGTTTTATATAGTTTTATATAGTTTTATGCAGTTTTATATAGTTTTATATAGTGTTATATAGTTTTATATAGTTTTATTAGTTTTAAATCGTTTTATGTAATTTTATATAGATTTATATAGTTTTATTAGTTTTAAATAGTTTCATATAGTTTTATTAGTTTTATACAGTTTTATGTAGTTTTACATAGTTTTATAGAGCTTTATATAGTTTTATATAGATTTATATAGTTTTATATAGTTTTATAAAGCTTTATATAGTTTTGTTAGTTTTATATATTTTTATATAGTTTTATATAGTTTTATATAGTTTTCTTAGTTTTATATAGTTTTCTAATTTTTATATAGTTTTATATAGTTTTATATACTTTTATATAGTTTTCTTAGTTTTATATAGTTTTATATATTTATATATAGTTTTATATAGTTTTGTATAGTTTTCTTTGTTTTATATAGGTTTATATAGTTATATGTAGTTTTATATAGTTTTATATAGTTTTATATAGTTTTACATAGTTTTATATAGTTCTATATAGTTTTGTAGAGTTTCATATAGTTTTATATAGTTTTATTAGTTTTATATAGTTTTATATAATTTTGTTAGTTTTATATAGTTTTATACAGTTTTATAGAGTTTTATATAGTTTTATAGAGTTTTATATAGTTTTATATAGTTTTATTAGTTTTATATAGTTCTATAAAGTTTTCTTAGTTTTATATAGTTTTATATAGTTTTATATAGTTTTATAGAGTTTTATATAGTTTTAAACAGTTTTATAAAGTTTTATATAGTTTTATATAGTTCTATATAGTTGTATAAAGTTTCATATAGTTTTATATAGTTTTCTTAGTTTTATATAGTTTCATATAGTTTTATATAGTTATATATAGTTTTATATAGTTTTGATAGTTTTATATTGTTTTATATTGTTCTATATAGTTTTCTTAGTTTTATATAGTTTTATATAGGTTTGATAGTTTTATATTGTTTTATATAGTTTTATATAGTTTTATATAGTTTTCTTAGTTTTATATAGTTTTATATATTTATATATAGTTTTATATAGTTTTGATAGTTTTATATAGTTTTATGTAGTTTTATAGAGTTTTATATTGTTTTATATAGTTTTAAATAGTTTTATGTTGTTTTATAGAGTTTTATGTAGTTTTATAAAGTTTTCTTAGTTTTATATTGTTTTGTATAGTTTTCTTAGTTTTTTAGGGTTTTAAATAGTTTTATGTAGTTTTATATAGTATTATAGAGTTTTATATAGTTTTATTAGTTTTATATATTCTTATATAGTTTTATATAGTTTTATATAGTTTTATATAGTTTTATATAGTTTTATATAGTTTTATATAAATTTATATAGTTTTATATAGTGTTATACAGTTTTATATAGTTTTATTTAGTTTTATATAGTTTTATATAGTTTCATATAATTTCATATAGTTTTATATAGCTTTATTAGATTTATATAGTTTCAATAGAATTTCATAATTTTATATTGTTTTATTTAAACGGATATAGTTTTATATAGTTTTATTAATTTCATAAAGTTTTACATAGTTTTATATAGTCTTATATAAATTTGTAAAGATTTATATAGTTTTAAACGGTTTACATAGTTCTATATAGCTTTATATAGTATTATATAGTTTTACATAGTTTTATTAGATTTATATACTTTTATATAGTTTTATACAGTTTTATATAGTTTTACTTAGTTTTATATACTATTATACAGTTTTATATAGTTTTATATAGTTTTATATAGTTTTATATAGTTTTATATAGTTTCACATAAATTTATAAAGATTTATATAGTTTTATTAGATTTACATAGTTCAATATAGTTTTATATAGTTTAATTAGTTTTATGTAGTTTTATATAGTTTTATATAGTTTTATATAGTTTCATATAGTTTTACATAGTTTTGTATAGTTTTATATAGTTTTGTATAGTTTTATATAGTTTTATATACTTTTATACAGTTTCAAACAGTTTTATATAGTTCTATATAACTTTTTATACTTTTATATAGTTTTAAACAGTTTTATATTGTCCTATATAGTTTTACATACTTTTACATAGTTTTACCGTGTTTTATGAGTTTTATATAGTTTTAAATAGTTTTATATAGTTTTATAAAGTTTTATATAGTTTTATGTAGTTCTATATAATTTTATATAGTTTTATATAGTTTCATATAGTTTTATATAGTTTCATATCGTTTTACAATCTTTTGTATTGTTTTATTAGTTTCATATTGTTTGATATAGTTCTATATAGCTTCATATAGTTTAATTAGTTTTATGTAGTTTTATATAGTATTATATAGTTTTATACAGTTTTATATAGTTTTATATAGTTTTATATATTTTTATATAGTTTTATTAGTTTTATATAGTTTTATATAGTTTTATATAGTTTTATATAGTTTTATATAGTTTTATATAGTTTTATATAGTTTTATATAGTTTTATATAGTTTTATTAGGTTTAAATCGTTTTATATAGTTTTATTAGTTTCATATCGTTTTATAGAGTTTTATATAGTTTTATATACTTTTATATGTTTTATATAGTTTTATATAGTTTTATATAGTTTTATATAGTTTTGTTAGTTTTTTATAGTTTTCTTTAGTTTTATATAGTTTTATATAGTTTTATATAGTTTTATATACTTTTATATAGTTTTATATAGCTTTAATAGTTTTACATAGTTTTATGTTGTATTGTGTAGTTTTATACGGTTTTGTATATCTTTATATAGCTTTATATAATTTTATATACTTTTATATATTTTTATATAGTTTTATATAGTTTTATATAGTTTTATATAGTTTTATATAGTTTTATATAGTTTTATATAGTTTTATATAGTTTTATATAGTTTTATATAATTTTATATAGTTTTATATAGTTTTATATAGTTTTATATAGTTTTATATAGTTTTATATAGTTTTATATAGTTTCATATAGTTTTATATAGTTTCATATCGTTTTACAATCTTTTGTATTGTTTTATTAGTTTCATATTGTTTGATATAGTTCTATATAGCTTCATATAGTTTAATTAGTTTTATGTAGTTTTATATAGTATTATATAGTTTTATACAGTTTTATATAGTTTTATATAGTATTATATGGTTTTACATAGTTTTATATAGTTTTATATAGCTTTGTATAGTTTTATACAGTTTTAAATACTTTTATATACATCTACATATATTTTATATTTTTATATAGATTTATATAATTTAATATTGTCCTATATAGTTTTATATAGTTTTATAGTTTTATATAGTTTTATATAGTTTTATATAGGTTTATATAGTTTTCTATATTTTTATATAGTTTGATATAGTTTTACACAGTTTTATTTAGTCCTATTAGGTTTGTATATTTGTATTACTTTTGTACAGTTTTATATAATTTTATATAGTAAGAAAGCCCTGGCGCATAAGTGAGTTATGCAGGCAAGATCTCGGAGCATCAGCGGCAGAGAAAATCTCAGTTACACGGTACCGCACACTCAGGTTTTGTCAAAAATCGAGCATGTATCTGCTGATATCTCGGGAGTTATAAGAAATAGTAAGATAAATCAAGCTGCATTTTCTGTTGGAGGACCTGGCGCATGAATGTGTGCAGCAGGAACGACCTCAGACCACCAGCTGCCGAGAAAACCACGCACTCATGGGGCCGGACACACAGGGTCAGGGAAAAATCCAATATATATCTGCTGATATCTCGGGTGCTATTAGAGATAGCGCGATAAATCAAAGTGAATTATCTGCAGGAGGCCCTGGCGCATGAATCTGTGCAGCGGGAACGACCTCGGACCAGCAGGAGGCGAGAAAACCACCGAACCATGGGGCCGGAGACTCGGGGTCTGGTAAAAATCCAATATATATCTGGTGATATCTCGGGTGCTATTACAGATAGCGCGATAAATCAAAGTGCCTTGTGTGCAGGAGGCCCTGACGCATGAATCTGTGAGATAGGAACGACCTCGAACCACCAGGGGCCGAGAAAATTACAGATTTTCGGTATCCGCCACCCAAGGTCATGTAAAAATCCAGCATATATCTGGTGATATCTCGGGTGCTATCAGAGACAGCGCAACAAACCAAAGTACATTGTTTGCAGGAGGCCCTGGCGCATGAATCTGAGCAGCGGGAACGACCTCGGACCACCAGGAGCCGAGAAAACCACCGAATCATGGGGCCGGACACTCAGGGACTGGGAAAAATCCCATATATATCTGGTGATATCTCGGGTGCTATTAGAGATAGCGCGATAGATCAAAGTGCGTTGTCTACAGGTGGACCTGGCGCATGAATTTATGCAGCGGCAACTACCTCGGACTACCAGGGGCCGAGAAAATTACAGATTTTCGGTATCCATCACTCAAGGTCATGCAAAAATGCAGCATGTATCTGGTCATATCTCGGGTGCTATTAGAGAAAGCGCGATAAATCAAAGGGTATTGTCTGTAGGAGGCCCTGGCGCATGAATCTATGCAGCGGCAACAACCTCGGACCACCAGGGGCCGAGAAAATGACAGATTTTCGGTATCCGTCACCCAAGGTCATGTAAAAATCCAGCATGTATCTGGTGATATCTCGGGTGCTATCAGAGATAGCGCAATAAACCTTAGTGAATTATCTACAGGAGGCTCTGGCGCATGAAGTTGTGCAGCGGGATTGACCTCGGACCACCAGGGTCCGAGAAAACCACCGACACATGTGGCCGGACACTCAGGGTTAGGGAAAAATCCAATATATATCTGGCGGTATCTCGGGTGCTATTAGAGATAGCGCGATAAATCAAAGTGCCTTGACAATAGGAGGCCCTGGCGCATGAACTTGTGCAGCGGCAACTACCTCGGACCACCAGGGGCCGAGAAAACAATCGTCTCATAGGGCCGGACACTCAGGGGCGGGGAATAATCGAACATATATCTGGTGATATCTCGGGTGCTATTACAGATAGCGCGATAAATCAAAGTGCATTGTCTGCAGGAGGCCCTGGCGCATGAATCTGTGCAGCCGGAACTACCTCGGACCACCAGGGGCCGAGAAAATTACAGATTTTCGGTATCCGTCACCCAAGGTCATGTAAAAATCCAGCATATATCTGGTGATATCTCGGGTGCTATTAGAGATTGCGCAATAAATAAAAGTGCATTGTCCGTTTGAGACCCTTGCGCACGAATCTGTGCAGCGGGAACGACCTCGGACCACCAGGAGCCGAGAAAATTACAGATTATCGGTATCCGTCACCCAAGATCATGTTAAAATCCAGCATATATCTGGTGATATCTCGGGTGCTATTAGATATAGCGCAATAAATAAAAGTGCACTGTCTGCAGGAGGCCCTGACGCATGAATCTGTGCAGCCGGAACGACCTCGGACCACCAGGGGCCGAGAAAATTACAGATACTCGGAATCCGTCACCCAAGGTCATGTAAAAATCCACCATATATCTGGTGATATCTCGGGTGCTATTAGAGATAGCGCAATAAACCAAAGTGAATTATCTGCTGGAGGGCCTGGCGCATGAATCTGTGCAGCGGGAACGATCTCGGACCACCAGGGGCCGAGAAAACAGCCGTCTCATGGGGCCGCACACCCGTGGCCATTTAAAAATCCAGGATGTATCTGATGATATCTCTGGTGCTATTAGATATAGCGCGATAAATCAAAGTGCATTGTCTGCAGGAGGCCCTGACGCATGAATCTGTGCAGCCGGAACGACCTCGGACCACCAGGGGCCGAGAAAATTACAGATACTCGGAATCCGTCACCCAAGGTCATGTAAAAATCCACCATATATCTGGTGATATCTCGGGTGCTATTAGAGATAGCGCAATAAACCAAAGTGAATTATCTGCTGGAGGGCCTGGCGCATGAATCTGTGCAGCGGGAACGATCTCGGACCACCAGGGGCCGAGAAAACAGCCGTCTCATGGGGCCGCACACCCGAGGCCATTTAAAAATCCAGGATGTATCTGATGATATCTCTGGTGCTATTAGATATAGCGCGATAAATCAAAGTGCATTGTCTGCAGGACGCCCTGGCGCATGAATCTGTGCAGCGGGATCGACGTCGGACCACCAGGGGCCGAGAAAACCACCGGCTCATGGCTCCGGTCACTCAGGGTTAGGGAAAAATCCAATATATATCTGGTGATATCTCGGGTGCTATTAGAGTTAGCGCAATAAATCAAGGTGAATTATCTGCAGAAGGCCCTGTCGCACGAATCTGTGCAGCGGGATCAACGTCGGACCACCAGGGGCCGAGAAAACCACCGTCTCATGGGACCGGACTGTCAGGGTCAGGGGAAGATCCAATATATATCTGGTGATATCTCGGGTGCTATTAGAGATAGTGCGATAAATCAAAGTGCATTGTCTGCAGGAAGCCCTGGCGCATGAATCTGTGCAGCGGGATCGACCTAGGACCACCAGGGGCCGAGAAAACCACCGACACATGGGACCGGACTGTCAGGGTAAGGGAAAGATCCAATATATATCTGGTGATATCTCGGGTGCTATTAGAGATAGCGCGATAAATCAAAGTGCATTGTCTGGAGGAGGCCCTTGCGCATGAATCTGTGCAGCGGGGACGACCTCGGACCACCAGGGGCCAAGAAAACCACCGACACATGGGGCCGGACACCCAAGGTCATGTAAAAACCAAGGATGTATCTGATGATATCTCTGGTGCTATTAGAGATAGCGCAATAAATCAGATTGCATTGTCTGCAGGAGTGCCTGGCGCATGAATCTGTGCAGCGGGAACGACTTCGGACCACCAGGGGCCGAGAAAACTACCGACTCATGGGGCCGGATATTAGGGGTCAGGGAAAAATCCAAAATATATCTGGTGATATCTCGGGTGCTGTTAGAGATAGCGCAATAAATCAAAGAGCATTGTCTGCAGGAAGCCCTGGCGCATGAATCTGTGCAGCGGGTACGACCTCGGACCACCAGGGGCCGAGAAAATTACAGATTTTCGGTATCCGTCACCCAAGGTCATGTAAAAATCCAGAATGTATCTGATGATATCTCGGGTGCTATTAGAGATAGCGCAATAAATCAAAGTGCATTGTCTGTAGGAGGCCCTGGCGTATGAATCGGTGCAGCAGGAGCGACCTCGGACCACCAGGGGCCGAGAAAATTACAGATTTTCGGTAACCGTCTGCCAAGGTCATGTAAAAATCCAGCCTATATCTGGTGATATCTCGGGTGCTATTAGAGATTGCGCCATAAATCAAAGTGCATTGTCTGCAGGAAGCCCTGGCGCATGAATCTGTGCAGCGGGATCGACCTAGGACCACCAGGGGCCGAGAAAACCACCGACACATGGGACCGGACTGTCAGGGTCAGGGAAAGATCCAATATATATCTGGTGATATCTCGGGTGCTATTAGAGATAGCGCAATAAACCAAAGTGAATTATCTGCAGGACGCCCTGGCGCATGATTCTGTGCAGCGGGAACGACCTCGGACCACCAGGGGCCGAGACAACCACCGTCTCATGGGGCCGGTCACTCAGGGTCGGGGAAAAATCCAATATATATCTGGTGATATCTCGGGTGCTATTAGAGATAGCGCAATAAACCAAAGTGAATTATCTGCAGGAGGCCCTGGCGCATGAATCTGTGCAGCGGGATCGACGTCGGACCACCAGGGGCTGAGAAAATTACAGATTTTCGGTATCCGTCAGCCAAGGTCATGCAAAAATCCACCATATATCTAGTGATATCTCGGGTCCTGTTGGAGATAGCGCAGTAAGTCAAAGTGCATTGTCTGCAGGAGGCCCTGGTGCATCAATCTGGGCAGCGGGAACGACCTCGGATCACCAGGGGCCGAGAAAACCTCCGTCTCATGGGGCCGGACTCTCAGGGTCAGGGGAAAATCCAATATATATCTGGTGATATCTCGGGTGCTGTTAGAGATAGCGCAATAAACCTATGTGAATTATGTGCAGGGGGCCCTGGCGCAGGAATCTCTGCAGCGGGAACGAACTCGGATCACCAGGGTCCGAGAAAACCAACGACACATGGGGCCGGACTCTCAGGGTCAGGGTAAAATCCAATATATATCTGGTCATATCTCGGCCGCTATTAGCAACAGCGCGATAAATCAAAGTGCATTGTCTGCAGGAAGCCCTGGCGCATGATGCTGTGCAGCGGGAACGATCTCGGAACACCAGGGGCCGAGAAAATCACCGTCTCATGGGGCCGGACTGTCAGGGTCAGGAAAAAATCCAATATATATCTGGTGATATCTTGGGTGCTATTACAGGTAGCGCAATAAATCAAAGTGCATTGTCTGTAGGAGGCCCTGGCGCATGAATCCGGGCTGCGGGAACGACCTCGGATCACCAGGGGCCGAGAAAACCACCGTCTCATGGGGCCGGACAATCAGGGTCAGGGAAAAATCCAATATATATCTGGTGATATCTCAGGTGCTATTAGAGATAGCGCAATAAATCAAAGTGCATTGTCCGTAGGAGGCCCTTGCCCGTGAATCTGTGCAGCAGGAACGACATCGGACCACCAGGGGCCAAGAAAATTACAGATTTTCGGTATCCGTCACCCAAAGTCATGTAAAAT
The DNA here is from genome assembly GCF_051020985.1 of Nomia melanderi. Taxonomy (NCBI): domain Eukaryota; kingdom Metazoa; phylum Arthropoda; class Insecta; order Hymenoptera; family Halictidae; genus Nomia; species Nomia melanderi. Next base: position 90,328 of record NW_027475278.1, on the reverse strand, counting down.
TCCAAGATATATATGGTGCTTTCTCGGGTGCTATTACAGATAGCGCAATAAATCAAAGTGCATCGTCTGCGGGAGGCCCTAGCGCATGAATCTGTGCAGCAGGAACGACATCGGACCACCAGGGGCCAAGAAAATTACAGATTTTCGGTATCCGTCACCCAAAGTCATGTAAAATTCCAAGATATATATGGTGCTTTCTCGGGTGCTATTACAGATAGCGCAATAAATCAAAGTGCATCGTCTGCGGGAGGCCCTAGCGCATGAATCTGTGCAGCAGCAACGACCTCGGACAACCAGGGGCCGAGAAAACCACCGTCTCATGGGGTCGGACACTCAGGGTCAGGGGAAAATCCAATATATATCTGGTGATATCTCGGGTGCTATTAGAGATAGCGCAATAAACCAAAGTGAATTATCTGCAGGAGGCCCTGGCGCATGAATCTGTGCAGCGGGAACGACCTCGGACCATCAGGGGCCGAGAAAACCACCGTCGCATGGGGCCGTACACTCAGGGTCGGGGAAAAATCCAATATATATCTGGTGATATGTCGGGTGCTATCAGAGATAGCACGATAAATCAAAGTGCTTTGTCTCCAAGAGGCCCTGGCGCATGAATCTGTGCAGCGGGAACGACCTCGGATCACCAGGGGCCGAGAAAACCACCATCTCATGGGGCCGGACACTCAGGGTCAGGGAAAAATCCAATATATATCTGGTGATGTCTCGGGTGCTATTACAGATAGCGCAATAAACCAAAGTGAATTATCTGCAGGAGGCCCTGGCGCAGGAATCTCTGCAGCGGGAACGAACTCGGATCACCAGGGTCCGAGAAAACCAACGTCTCATGGGGCCGGTCACTCAGGGTCGGGGAAAAATCCAATATATTTCTGGTGATATCTCGGGTGCTATTAGATATAGCGCAATAAATCAAAGTTCATTGTCTGCGGGAGGCCCTGTCCCATGAATCTGTGCAGCAGGAACGACCTCGGACCACCAGGGGCCGAGAAAATCACCGTCTCATGGGGCCGGACAATCAGGGTCGGGGAAAAATCCAATATATATCTGGTGATATCTCGGGTGCTATTAGAGATAGCGCAATAAACCAAAGTGAATTGTCTGCAGGAGGCACTGGCGCATGAATCTGTGCAGCGGGAACGACCTCGGATCACCAGGGGCCGAGAAAACCAACGACACATGGGGCCGGACTCTCAGGGTCAGTGAAAAATCCATTATATATCTGATGATATCTCGGGTGCTATTAGAGATAATGCAATAAACCAATGTGAATTATCTGCAGGAGGCCCTGGCGCATGAATCTGGACAGCGGGACCGTCCTCGGACCACCAGGGGCCGAGAAAACCATCGTCTCATGGGGCCGGACACTCAGGGTCAGGGGAAAATCCAATATATATCTGGTGATATCTCGGGTGCTATTACAGATAGAGCAATAAACAAAAGTGCTTTGTCTGCAGGAGGCCCTGGCGCATGGATCTGTGCACGGGCAACGACCTCGGACCACCAGGGGCCGAGAAAACCACCGACACATGGGGCCGGACACTCAGGGTCAGGGAAAAATCCAATATATATCTGGTGATGTTTCGGGTGCTATTAGTGATAGCGCAATAAACCAAAGTGAATTATCTGCAGGAGGCCCTGTCGCATGAATCTCTGCAGCGGGAACGAACTCGGGTCACCAGGGTCCGAGAAAACCACCGTCTCATGGGGCCGGTCACTCAGGGTCGGGGAAAAATCCACTATATATCTGGTGATATGTCGGATGCAATTAGAGATAGCGCAATAAACGAAACTGAATTATCTGCAGGAGGCCCTGGCGCATGCATCTGTGCAGCGGGAACGACCTCGGACCACCAGGGGCCGAGAAAACCACCGTCTCATGGGGCCGGACACTCAGGGTCTGGGGAAAATCCAATATATATCTGGTGATATCTCGGGTGCTATTAGAGATAGCGCAATAAACCAAAGTGAATTATCTGCAGGAGGCCCTGGCGCATGAATCTCTGCAGCGGGAACGAACTCGGATCACCAGGGTCCGAGAAAATTACAGATATTCGGAATTCGTCACCCAAGGTCATGTAAAAATCCAAGACATATATGGTGCTTTCTCGGATGCTATTACAGATAGCGCAATAAACGAAACTGAATTATCTGCAGGAGGACCTGGCGCATGAATCTGTGCAGCGGGAACGACCTCGGACCGCCAGGGGCCGAGAAAAACACAGTCTCATGGGGCCGGACACTCAGGGTCAGGGGAAAATCCAATATATATCTGGCGATATCTCGGGTGCTATTAGAAATAGCGCAATAAATCAAAGTGCATTGTCTGCAGGATGCCCTGGCGCATGAATCTGTGCAGCGGCAACGACCTCGGACCACCAGGGGCCGAGAAAACCACCGACACATGGGGCCGGACACTCAGGGTCAGGGAAAAATCCAATATATATCTGGTGATGTCTCTGGTGCTATTAGAGATAGCGCAATAAACCAAACTGAATTATCTGCAGGATGCCCTGGCGCATGAATCTCTGCAGCGGGAATGACCTCGGACCACCAGGGGCCGAGAAAATTACAGATATTCGCAATCCGTCACCCAAAGTCATGTAAAAATCCAGCATATATATGGTGCTTTCTTGGGTGCTATTACAGATAGCGCAATAAATCAATGTGCATTGTCTGTAGGAGGCCCTGGCGCATGAATCTGGGCAGCGGGAACGACCTCGGACCACCAGGAGCCGAGAAAATCACCGTCTCATGGGGACGGACTGTCAGGGTCAGGGAAAAATCCAATATATATGTGGTGATATCTCGGGTGCTATTACAGATAGCGCAATAAATCAAAGTGAATTGTCTGTAGGAGGCCCTGCCGCATGAATCTGGGCAGCCGGAACGACCTCGGGCCGCCAGGGGCCGGGAAATCCACCGTCTCATGGGGCCGGACACTCAGGGTCAGGGAAAAATCCAATAAATATCTGGTGATATCTGGGGTGCTATTAGAGATAGCGCAATAAACCAAAGTGAATAATCTGCAGGAGGCCCTGGCGCATGCATCTGCGCAGCGGGAACGGCCTCGGACCACCAGGGGCCGAGGCAGCCACCGTCTCATGGGGCCGGACACTCAGGGTCATGGAAAAATCCAATATATATCTGGTGCTTTCTCGGATGCTATTACAGATAGCGCAATAAATCAACGTGCATTGCCTGTAGGATGCCCTGGCGCATGCATCTGAGCAGCGGGAACGACCTCGGACCACCAGGGGCCGAGAAAACCACAGTCTCATGGGGCCGCACACTCAGGGTGAAGGGAAAATCCAATATATATCTGGTGATATCTCGGGTGCTATTAGAGATAGCGCAATAAACCAAAGTGAGTTATCTGCAGGAGGCCCTGGCGCATGCATCTGTGCAAGCGGAAACGACCTCGGACCACCAGCGGCCGAGAAAACCACCGTCTCATGGGGCCGGGCACTCAGGGTCAGGGAAGAATCCAATATATATCTGGTGATATCTCGGGTGCTATTACAGATAGCGCAATAAATCAAAGTGCATTGTCTGTAGGAGGCCCTGGCGCATGAATCTGTGCAGCGGGATCGACCTCGGACCACCAGGGGCCGAGAAAACCACCGTCTCATGGTGCCGGACACTCAGGGTCAGGGAAAAATCCAATATATATCTGGTGATATCTCGGGTGCTATTAGAGATAGCGCAATAAACCAAAGTGAGTTATGTGCAGGAGGCCCTGGCGCATGCATCTGTGCAAGCGGAAACGACCTCGGACCACCAGCGGCCGAGAAAACCACCGTCTCATGGGGCCGGGCACTCAGGGTCAGGGAAGAATCCAATATATATCTGGTGATATCTCGGGTGCTATTACAGATAGCGCAATAAATCAAAGTGCATTGTCTGTAGGAGGCCCTGGCGCATGAATCTGTGCAGCGGGATCGACCTCGGACCACCAGGGGCCGAGAAAACCACCGTCTCATGGGGCCGGACACTCAGGGTCAGGGAAAAATCCAATATATATCTGGTGATATCTCGGGTGCTATTACAGATAGCGCAATAAATCAAAGTGCATTGTCTGTAGGAGGCCCTGGCGCATGAATCTGTGCAGCGGGATCGACCTCGGACCACCAGGGGCCGAGAAAACCACCGTCTCATGGTGCCGGACACTCAGGGTCAGGGAAAAATCCAATATATATCTGGTGATATCTCGGGTGCTATTAGAGATAGCGCAATAAACCAAAGTGAGTTATCTGCAGGAGGCCCTGGCGCATGCATCTGTGCAAGCGGAAACGACCTCGGACCACCAGCGGCCGAGAAAACCACCGTCTCATGGGGCCGGGCACTCAGGGTCAGGGAAGAATCCAATATATATCTGGTGATATCTCGGGTGCTATTACAGATAGCGCAATAAATCAAAGTGCATTGTCTGTAGGAGGCCCTGGCGCATGAATCTGTGCAGCGGGATCGACCTCGGACCACCAGGGGCCGAGAAAACCACCGTCTCATGGGGCCGGACACTCAGGGTCAGGGAAAAATCCAATATATATCTGGTGATATCTCGGGTGCTATTACAGATAGCGCAATAAATCAAAGTGCATTGTCTGTAGGAGGCCCTGGCGCATGAATCTGTGCAGCGGGATCGACCTCGGACCACCAGGGGCCGAGAAAACCACCGTCTCATGGTGCCGGACACTCAGGGTCAGGGAAAAATCCAATATATATCTGGTGATATCTCGGGTGCTATTAGAGATAGCGCAATAAACCAAAGTGAGTTATCTGCAGGAGGCCCTGGCGCATGCATCTGTGCAAGCGGAAACGACCTCGGACCACCAGCGGCCGAGAAAACCACCGTCTCATGGGGCCGGGCACTCAGGGTCAGGGAAGAATCCAATATATATCTGGTGATATCTCGGGTGCTATTACAGATAGCGCAATAAATCAAAGTGCATTGTCTGTAGGAGGCCCTGGCGCATGAATCTGTGCAGCGGGATCGACCTCGGACCACCAGGGGCCGAGAAAACCACCGTCTCATGGGGCCGGACACTCAGGGTCAGGGAAAAATCCAATATATATCTGGTGATATCTCGGGTGCTATTACAGATAGCGCAATAAATCAAAGTGCATTGTCTGTAGGAGGCACTGCCGCATGAATCTGGGCAGCCGGAACGACCTCGGGCCGCCAGGGGCCGGGAAAACCACCGTCTCATGGGGCCGGACACTCAGGGTCAGGGAAAAATCCAATAAATATCTGGTGATATCTGGGGTGCTATTAGAGATAGCGCAATAAACCAAAGTGAATAATCTGCAGGAGCCCCTGGCGCATGCATCTGCGCAGCGGGAACGGCCTAGGACCACCAGGGGCCGAGACAACCACCGTCTCATGGGGCCGGACACTCAGGGTCATGGAAAAATCCAATATATATCTGGTGATATCTCGGGTGCTATTAGAGATAGCGCAATAAACCAAAGTGAATTATCTGCAGGAGGCCCTGGCGCATGAATCTGTGCAGTGGGAACGACCTCGGACCACCAGGGGCCGAGAAAACCACCGTCTCATGGGTCCGGAAACTCAGGGTCAGGGAAAAATCCAATGTATATCTGGTGATATCTCGGTTGCTATTACAGATAGCGCAATAAATCAAAGTGCATTGTCTGTAGGAGGCCCTGCCGCATGAATATGTGCAGCCGGAACAACCTCGGTCCACCAGGGGCCGGGAAGACCACCGTCTCATGGGGCCGGACACTCAGGTTCAGGGAAAAATCCAATATATATCTGGTGATATCTCGGGTGATATTAGAGATAGCGCAATAAACCAAAGTGAATTATCTGCAGGATTCCCTGGCGCATGAATCTGTGCAGCGGGAACGACCTCGGACCACCAGGGGCCGAGAAAACCACCGTCTCATGGGGCCGGACACTCAGGGTCAGGGGAAAATCCAATATATATCTGGTGATATCTCGGGTATTATTAGAGATAGCGCAATAAACCAAAGTGAATTATCTGCAGGAGGCCCAGGCGCATGAATCTGTGCAGCGGGATCGACCTCGGACCACCAGGGGCCGAGAAAACCGCCGTCTCATGGGGCCGGACACTCAGGGTCAGGGAAAAATCCAATATATATCTGGTGATATCTCGGGTGCTATTAGAGATAGCGCAATAAACCAAAGTGAATTATCTGCAGGAGGCCCTGTCGCATGCATGTGTGCAGCGGGAACGACCTCGGACCACCAGGGGCCGAGAAAACCACCGTCTCATGGGGCCGGAAACTCAGGGTCATGGAAAAATCCAATATATATGTGGTGATATCTCGGGTGCTATTACAGATAGCGCAATAAATCAACGTGCATTGTCTGTAGGATGCCCTGGCGCATGAATCTGTGCAGCGGGAACGACCTCGGACCATCAGGGGCCGAGAAAACCACAGTCTCATGGGGCCGGACACTCAGGGTCAGAGAAAAATCCAATATATATCTGGTGATATCTCGGGTATTATTAGAGATAGCGCAATAAACCAAAGTGAATTATCTGCAGGAGGCCCTGACGCATGAATCTGTGCAGCGGGAACGACCTCGGACCACCAGGGGCCGAGAAAACCACCGTCTCATGGGGCCGGAAACTCAGGGTCAGGGAAAAATCCAATATATATCTGGTGATATCTCGGGTGCTATTAGAGATAGCGCAATAAATCAACGTGCATTGTCTGTAGGATGCCCTGGCGCATGAATCTGTGCAGCGGGAACGACCTCGGACCACCAGGGGACGAGAAAACAACAGTCTCATGGGGCCGGTCACTCAGGGTCGGGGAAAAATCCAATATATATCTGGTGATATGTCGGGTGCTATCAGAGATAGCACGATAAATCAAAGTGCTTTGTCTCCAAGAGGCCCTGGCGCATGAATCTGTGCAGCGGGAACGACCTCGGATCACCAGGGGCCGAGAAAACCACCATCTCATGGGGCCGGACACTCAGGGTCAGGGAAAAATCCAATATATATCTGGTGATGTCTCGGGTGCTATTACAGATAGCGCAATAAACCAAAGTGAATTATCTGCAGGAGGCCCTGGCGCAGGAATCTCTGCAGCGGGAACGAACTCTGATCACCAGGGTCCGAGAAAACCAACGTCTCATGGGGCCGGTCACTCAGGGTCGGGGAAAAATCCAATATATTTCTGGTGATATCTCGGGTGCTATTAGATATAGCGCAATAAATCAAAGTTCATTGTCTGCGGGAGGCCCTGTCCCATGAATCTGTGCAGCAGGAACGACCTCGGACCACCAGGGGCCGAGAAAATCACCGTCTCATGGGGCCGGACAATCAGGGTCGGGGAAAAATCCAATATATATCTGGTGATATCTCGGGTGCTATTAGAGATAGCGCAATAAACCAAAGTGAATTGTCTGCAGGAGGCACTGGCGTATGAATCTGTGCAGCGGGAACGACCTCGGATCACCAGGGGCCGAGAAAACCAACGACACATGGGGCCGGACTCTCAGGGTCAGGGAAAAATCCATTATATATCTGATGATATCTCGGGTGCTATTAGAGATAATGCAATAAACCAATGTGAATTATCTGCAGGAGGCCCTGGCGCATGAATCTGGACAGCGGGACCGTCCTCGGACCACCTGGGGCCGAGAAAACCATCGTCTCATGGGGCCGGACACTCAGGGTCAGGGGAAAATCCAATATATATCTGGTGATGTCTCGGGTGCTATTAGTGATAGCGCAATAAACCAAAGTGAATTATCTGCAGGAGGCCCTGTCGCATGAATCTCTGCAGCGGGAACGAACTCGGATCACCAGGGCCCGAGAAAATTACAGATATTCGGAATTCGTCACCCAAGGTCATGTAAAAATCCAAGACATATATGGTGCTTTCTCGGATGCTATTACAGATAGCGCAATAAACGAAACTGAATTATCTGCAGGAGGACCTGGCGCATGAATCGGTGCAGCGGGAACGACCTCGGACCGCCAGGGGCCGAGAAAAACACAGTCTCATGGGGCCGGACACTCAGGGTCAGGGGAAAATCCAATATATATCTGGCGATATCTCGGGTGCTATTAGAAATAGCGCAATAAATCAAAGTGCATTGTCTGCAGGATGCCCTGGCGCATGAACCTGTGCAGCGGCAACGACCTCGGACCACCAGGGGCCGAGAAAACCACCGACACATGGGGCCGGACACTCAGGGTCAGGGAAAAATCCAATATATATCTGGTGATGTCTCTGGTGCTATTAGAGATAGCGCAATAAACCAAACTGAATTATCTGCAGGATGCCCTGGCGCATGAATCTCTGCAGCGGGAATGACCTCGGACCACCAGGGGCCGAGAAAACCACCGACACATGGGGCCGCACACCCAAGGTCATGTAAAAACCCAGGATGTATCTGATGATACCTCGGGTGTTATTACAGATAGCGCGATAAAGCAAACTGCATTGTCTGCAGGAAGCCCTGGCGCATGAATCCGTGCAGCGGTAACGACCTCGGACCACCAGGGGCCGAGAAAACCACTGTCTCATGTGGCCGGACACTCAGGGTCAGGGGAAAATCCAATATATATCTGATGATATCTCGGGTGCTATTAGAGATAGCGCCATAAATCAAAGTGCATTGGCTGCAGGAGGCCCTGGAGCATGAATCTGTGCAGCAGGATCGACATCGGACCACCAGGGGCCGAGAAAATTACAGATATTCGCAATCCGTCACCCTAAGTCATGTAAAAATCCAGCATATATATGGTGCTTTCTTGGGTGCTATTACAGATAGCGCAATAAATCAATGTGCATTGTCTGTAGGAGGCCCTGGCGCATGAATCTGGGCAGCGGGAACGACCTCGGACCACCAGGAGCCGAGAAAATCACCGTCTCATGGGGACGGACTGTCAGGGTCAGGGAAAAATCCAATATATATCTGGTGATATCTCGGGTGCTATTACAGATAGCGCAATAAATCAAAGGGCATTGTCTGTAGGAGGCCCTGCCGCATGAATCTGGGCAGCCGGAACGACCTCGGGCCGCCAGGGGCCGGGAAAACCACCGTCTCATGGGGCCGGACACTCAGGGTCAGGGAAAAATCCAATAAATATCTGGTGATATCTGGGGTGCTATTAGAGATAGCGCAATAAACCAAAGTGAATAATCTGCAGGAGGCCCTGGCGCATGCATCTGCGCAGCGGGAACGGCCTCGGACCACCAGGGGCCGAGACAACCACCGTCTCATGGGGCCGGACACTCAGGGTCATGGAAAAATCCAATATATATCTGTTGCTTTCTCGGATGCTATTACAGATAGCGCAATAAATCAACGTGCATTGCCTGTAGGATGCCCTGGCGCATGCATCTGAGCAGCGGGAACGACCTCGGACCACCAGGGGCCGAGAAAACCACCGTCTCATGGGGCCGGACACTCAGGGTCAGGGAAAAATCCAATATATATCTGGTGATATCTCGGGTGCTATTACAGATAGCGCAATAAATCAAAGTGCATTGTCTGTAGGAGGCCCTGCCGCATGAATCTGGGCAGCCGGAACGACCTCGGGCCGCCAGGGGCCGGGAAAACCACCGTCTCATGGGGCCGGACACTCAGGGTCAGGGAAAAATCCAATAAATATCTGGTGATATCTGGCGTGCTATTAGAGATAGCGCAATAAACCAAAGTGAATAATCTGCAGGAGCCCCTGGCGCATGCATCTGCGCAGCGGGAACGGCCTCGGACCACCAGGGGCCGAGACAACCACCGTCTCATGGGGCCGGACACTCAGGGTCATGGAAAAATCCAATATATATCTGGTGAATTTCTCGGATGCTATTACAGATAGCGCAATAAATCAACGTGCATTGTCTGTAGGATGCCCTGGCGCATGCATCTGAGCAGCGGGAACGACCTCGGACCACCAGGGGCCGAGAAAACCACAGTCTCATGGGGCCGGACACTCAGGGTGAAGGGAAAATCCAATATATATCTGGTGATATCTCGGGTGCTATTACAGATAGCGCAATAAATCAAAGTACAGTGTCTGTAGGAGGCCCTGGCGCATGAATCTGTGCAGCGAGAACGACCTCGGACCACCAGGGGCCGAGAAAACCACAGTCCCACGGGGCCGGACACTCAGGGTCAGGGGAAAATCCAATATATATCTGGTGATATCTCGGGTGCTATTAGAGATAGCGCAATAAACCAAAGTGAATTATCTGCAGGAGGCCCTGGCGCATGAATCTGTGCAGTGGGAACGACCTCGGACCACCAGGGGCCGAGAAAACCACCGTCTCATGGGTCCGGAAACTCAGGGTCAGGGAAAAATCCAATGTATATCTGGTGATATCTCGGTTGCTATTAAAGATAGCGCAATAAATCAAAGTGCATTGTCTGTAGGAGGCCCTGCCGCATGAATATGTGCAGCCGGAACAACCTCGGTCCACCAGGGGCCGGGAAGACCACCGTCTCATGGGGCCGGACACTCAGGTTCAGGGAAAAATCCAATATATATCTGGTGATATCTCGGGTGATATTAGAGATAGCGCAATAAACCAAAGTGAATTATCTGCAGGATTCCCTGGCGCATGAATCTGTGCAGCGGGAACGACCTCGGACCACCAGGGGCCGAGAAAACCACCGTCTCATGGGGCCGGACACTCAGGGTCAGGGGAAAATCCAATATATATCTGGTGATATCTCGGGTATTATTAGAGATAGCGCAATAAACCAAAGTGAATTATCTGCAGGAGGCCCAGGCGCATGAATCTGTGCAGCGGGATCGACCTCTGACCACCAGGGGTCGAGAAAACCACCGTCTCATGGGGCCGGACACTCAGGGTCAGGGAAAAATCCAATATATATGTGGTGATATCTCGGGTGCTATTACAGATAGCGCAATAAATCAACGTGCATTGTCTGTAGGATGCCCTGGCGCATGAATCTGTGCAGCGGGAACGACCTCGGACCATCAGGGGCCGAGAAAACCACAGTCTCATGGGGCCGGACACTCAGGGTCAGAGAAAAATCCAATATATATCTGGTGATATCTCGGGTATTATTAGAGATAGCGCAATAAACCAAAGTGAATTATCTGCAGGAGGCCCTGGCGCATGAATCTGTGCAGCGGGAACGACCTCGGGCCACCAGGGGCCGAGAAAACCACCGTCTCATGGGGCCGGAAACTCAGGGTCAGGGAAAAATCCAATATATATCTGGTGATATCTCGGGTGCTATTAGAGATATCGCAATAAATCAAAGTGTATTGTCCGTAGGAGGCCCTTGCGCATGAATCTGTGCAGCGGGAACGACCTCGGACCATCAGGGGCCGAGAAAACCACAGTCTCATGGGGCCGGACACTCAGGGTCAGAGAAAAATCCAATATATATCTGGTGATATCTCGGGTGCTATTAGAGATAGCGCAATAAACCAATGTGAATTATCTGCAGGAGGCCGTGGCGCATGCATCTGTGCAGCGAGAACGACCTCGGACCACCAGGGGCCGAGACAACCACCGTCTCATGGGGCCGGACACTCAGGGTCAGGGAAAAATCCAATATATATGTGGACATATCTCGTGTGCTATTATAGATAGCGCAATAAATCAAAGTGCATTGTCCGTAGGAGGCCCTTGCGCATGAATCTGTGCAGCGGGAACGACATCGGACCACCAGGGGCCGAGAAAATTACAGGTTTTCGGTATCCGTCACCCAAAGTCATGTAAAAATCCAGCATATATATGGTGCTTTCTCGTTTGCTATTACAGATAGCGCAATAAATCAATGTGCATTGTCTGTAGGAGGCCCTGGCGCATGAATCTGTGCAGCGGGAACGACCTCGGACCACCAGGGGCCGAGAAAACCAACGTCTCATGGGGCCGGAAACTCAGGGTCTGGGGAAAATCCAATATATATCTGGTGATATCTCGGGTGCTATTAGAGATAGCGCAATAAACCAAAGTGAATTATCTGCAGGAGGCCCTGTCGCATGCATGTGTGCAGCGGGAACGACCTCGGACCACCAGGGGCCGAGAAAACCACCGTCTCATGGGGACGGACACTCAAGGTCGGGGAAAAATCCAATATATAACTGGTGATATCTCGGGTGCTATTACAGATAGCGCAATAAATCAAAGTGCATTGTCTGCAGGAAGCCCTGGCGCATGATTCTGTGCAGCAGCAACGACGACGGACCACCAGGGGCCAAGAAAATTACAGATTTTCGGTATCCGTCACCCAAGGTCATGTAAAAATCCAGCATATATCTGGTGATATCTCGGGTTCTATTACAGATAGCGAGATAAATCAAAGTGAATTATCTGCAGGAGGCCCTGGCGCATGAATCTGTGCAGCGGGAACGACCTCGGACCACCAGGGGCCGAGAAAACCACAGTTTCATGGGGCCGGACACTCAGGGTCAGGGGAAGATCCAATATATATCTGGTGATATCTCTGGTGCGATTAGAGATAGCGCAATAAATCAAAGTGCATTGTCCGTGTGAGGCCCTTGCGCATGAATCTGTGCCGCGGGAACAACCTCGGACCACCAGGGGTAGAGAAAACCACCGACGCATGGGGCCGGACACCCAAGGTCATGTAAAAATCCAGAATGTATCTGATGATATCTCGGGTGTTATTACAGATGGCGCGACAAGTCAAAGTGCACTGTCTGCAGGAGGCCCTGGCGCATGCATTTGTGCAGCGGGAACGACCTCGGACCACCATGGTCCGAGAAAACCACCGTCTCATGGGGCCGGGCACTCAGGGTCGGGGAAAAGTCCAATATATATCTGGTGATATCTCGGGTGCTATTAGAGATAGCGCAATAAACCAAAGTGAATTTTCTGCAGCAGGCCCTGGCGCATGAACCTGTTCAGGGGGTATGACCTGGGACCACCAGGGGCCGAGAAAATTACAGATTTTCGGTATCCGTCACCCAATGTCATGTAAAAATCCAGCATATATCTGGTGATATCTCGGGTGCTATTACAGATAGCGCAATAAATCAAAGTGCATTGTCTCTAGGAGGGCCTGGCGCATGAATCTGTGCAGCGGGAACGACCTCGGTCCACCAGGGGCCGAGAAAACCACCGTCTCATGGGGCCGGACACTCAGGGTCGGGGAAAAATCCAATATATATCTGGTGATATCTCGGGTGCTATTGGAGATAGCGCAATAAATCAAAGTGCATTGTCCGCAGGAGGCCCTTGCGCATGAATCTGCGCAGCAGGAACGACCTCGGACCACCAGGGGCCGAGAAAATTACAGATTTTCGGTACCCGTCACCCAATGTCATGTAAAAATCCATCATATATCTGGTGATATCTCGGGTGCTATTACAGATAGCGCAATAAATCAAAGTATATTGTCTGTAGGAGGGCCTGGCGCATGCACCCGTGCAGCGGGTACGACCTCGGACCACCAAGGGCCGAGAAAACCACCGTCCCATGGGGCCGGACACTCAGGGTCAGGGAAAAATCAAATATATATCTGGTGATATCTCGGGTGCTATTAGAGATAGCGCAATAATCCAAAGCGAATTATCTGCAGGAGGCCCTCGCGCATGCACCTGTGCAGCGGGGACGACCTCGGTCCACCAGGGGCCAAGAAAACCACCGTCTCATGGGGCCGGACACTCAGGGTCAGGGAAAAATCCAATATATATCTGGTGATATCTCTGATGCTATTAGAGATAGCGCAATAAACCAAAGTGAATTATCTGCAGGAGGCCCTGGCGCATGAATCTGTGCAGCGGGAACGACCTCGGACAACCAGGGGCCGAGAAAACCACAGTCTCATGGGCCCGGACACTCAGGGTCGGGGAAAAATCCAATATATATCTGGTGATATCTCGGGCGCTATTAGAGATAGCGCAATAATCCAAAGTGAATTATCTGCAGGAGGCCCTGGCGCATGAATCTGTGCAGCGGGAACGACCTCGGACCACCAGGGGCCGAGAAAACCACCGTCTCATGGGGACGGACACTCAAGGTCAGGGAAAAATCCAATATATATCTGGTGATATCTCGGGTGCTATTACAGATAGCGCAATAAACCAAAGTGCATTGTCTGCAGGAAGCCCTGGCGCATGATTCTGTGCAGCAGCAACGACGTCGGACCACCAGGGGCCAAGAAAATTACAGATTTTCGGTATCCGTCACCCAAGGCCCTGTAAAAATCCAGCATATATCTGGTGATATCTCGGGTGCTATTAGAGATAGCGCAATAAATCAAAGTGCATTGTCTGTAGGAGGCCCTGGCGCATGAATCTGTGCAGCGGGAACGACTTCGGACCACCAGGGGCCGAGAAAACCACCGTCCCATGGGGCCGGACACTCAGGGTCAGGGAAAAATCAAATATATATCTGGTGATATCTCGGGTGCTATTAGAGATAGCGCAATAATCCAAAGTGAATTATCTGCAGGAGGCCCTGGCGCATGAATCTGTGCAGCGGGAACGACCTCGGACCACCAGGGGCCGAGAAAACCACCGTCTCATGGGGCCGGACACTCAGGGTCAGGGGAAAATCCAATATATATCTGGTGATATCTCGGGTTCTATTACAGATAGCGCGATAAATCAAAGTGCATTGTCTGTAGGAGGCCCTGGCGCATGAATCTGTGCAGCGGGAACGACCTCGGACAACCAGGGGCCGAGAAAACCACCGTCTCATGGGGCCGGACACTCAGGGTCGGGGAAAAATCCTATATATATCTGGTGATATCTCGGGTGCTATTGGAGATAGCGCAATAAATCAAAGTGCATTGTCCGCAGGAGGCCCTTGCGCATGAATCTGCGCAGCAGGAACGACATCAGACCAACAGGGACCGAGAAAATTACAGATTTTCGGTACCCGTCACCCAATGTCATGTAAAAATCCAGCATATATCTCGTGATATCTCGGGTTCTATTACAGATCGCGCGATAAATCAAAGTGCATTTTCTGTAGGAGGCCCTGGCGCATGAATCTGTGCAGCGGAATCGACCTTGGACCACCAGGGGCCGAGAAAACCACCGCCTCATGGGGCCGGACACTCAGCGTCAGGGAAAAATCCAATATATATCTGGTGATATCTAGGGTGCTATTACAGATAGCGCAATAAATCAAAGTGCATTGTCTGTAGGAGGCCCTGGCGCATGCACCCGTGCAGCGGGTACGACCTCGGACCACCAAGGGCCGAGAAAACGACCGTCTCATGGGGCCGGACACTCAGGGTCGGGGGAAGATCCAATATATATCTGGTGATATCTCGGGTGCTATTAGAGATAGCGCAATAAACCAAAGTGAATTATCTGCACGAGGCCCTCGCGCATGCATCTGTGCAGCGGGGACGACCTCGGTCCACCAGGGGCCGAGAAAACCACCGTCTCATGGGGCCGGACACTCAGGGTCAGGGAAAAATCCAATATATATCTGGTGATATCTCTGATGCTATTAGAGATAGCGCAATAAACCAAAGTGAATTGTCTGCAGGAGGCCCTGGCGCATGAATCTGTGCAGCGGGAACGACCTTGGACCACCAGGGGCCGAGAAAACCAGCGTCTCATGGGGCCGGACACTCAGGGTCAGGGGAAAATCCAATATATATCTGGTGATATCTCGGGTTCTATTACAGATAGCGCGATAAACCAAGGTGCATTGTCTGTAGGAGGCCCTGGCGCATGAATCTGGGCAGCGGGAACGACCTCGGACCACCAGGGGCCGAGAAAACCGCCGTCTCATGGGGCCGGGCACTCAGGGTCAGGGAAAAATCAAATATATATCTGGTGATATCTCGGGTGCTATTAGAGATAGCGCAATAATCCAAAGTGAATTATCTGCAGGAGGCCCTGGCGCATGAATCTGTGCAGCGGGAACGACCTCGGACCACCAGGGGCCGAGAAAACCACCGTCCCAGGGGGCCGGACACTCAGGGACGGGGAAAAATCCAATATATATCTAGTGATATCTAGGGTGCTATTACAGATAGCGCAATAAACCAAAGTGAATTATCTGTAGGAGGCCTTGGCGCATGAATCTGTGCAGCGGGAACGACCTCGGACCACCAGGGGCCGAGAAAACCACCGCCTCATGGGGCCGGACACTCAGCGTCAGGGAAAAATCGAATATATATCTGGTGATATCTAGGGTGCTATTACAGATAGCGCAATAAATCAAAGTGCATTGTCTGTAGGAGGCCCTGGCGCATGCACCCGTGCAGCGGGTACGACCTCGGACCACCAAGGGCCGAGAAAACGACCGTCACATGGGGCCGGACACTCAGGGTCGGGGGAAGATCCAATATATATCTGGTGATATCTCGGGTGCTATTAGAGATAGCGCAATAAACCAAAGTGAATTATCTGCAGGAGGCCCTCGCGCATGCATCTGTGCAGCGGGGACGACCTCGGTCCACCAGGGGCCGAGAAAACCACCGTCTCATGGGGCCGGACACTCAGGGTCAGGGAAAAATCCAATATATATCTGGTGATATCTCTGATGCTATTAGAGATAGCGCAATAAACCAAAGTGAATTATCTGCAGGAGGCCCTGGCGCATGAATCTGTGCAGCGGGAACGACCTCGGACCACCAGGGGCCGAGAAAACCAGCGTCTCATGGGGCCGGACACTCAGGGTCAGGGAAAAATGCAATATATATCTGGTGATATCTCGGCTGCTATTACAGACAGCGCAATAAATCAAAGTGCATTGTCTGTAGGAGGCCCTGGCGCATGCACCCGTGCAGCGGGTACGACCTCGGACCACCAAGGGCCGAGAAAACGACCGTCTCATGGGGCCGGACACTCAGGGTCGGGGGAAGATCCAATATATATCTGGTGATATCTCGGGTGCTATTAGAGATAGCGCAATAAACCAAAGTGAATTATCTGCAGGAGGCCCTGGCGCATGATTCTGTGCAGCAGGAACGACGTCGGACCACCAGGGGCCAAGAAAATTGCAGATTTTCGGTATCCGTCACCCAAGGTCATGTAAAAATCCAGCATATATCTGGTGATATCTCGGGTGCTATTACAGATAGCGCAATAAACCAAAGTGCATTGTCTGTAGGAGGCCCTGGCGCATGAATCTGTGCAGCGGCAACGACCTCGGACCACCAGGAGCCGAGAAAACCACCGACACATGGCGCCGGACACTCAGGGTCAGGGAAAAATCCAATATATATCTGGTGATATCTCCGATGCTATTAGAGATAGTTCAATAAATCAAAGTGCATTGTCTGTAGGAGGCACTCGCGAATGAAACTGTGCAGCAGAACGACCTCGGACCACCAGGGGCCGAAAAAATTACAGATAATCGGAATCCGTCACCCAAGGTCATGTAAAAATCCAGCATATATCTGGTGATATCTCCGGTGCTATTACAGATAGCGCAATAAACCATATTGCTTTGTCTGCGGGAGGCCCCGGCGCATGAATCTGTGCAGCGGCAACGACATCGGCCTTCCAGCGGCCGAGAAACTTACTGATTTTCGGTGTCCGTCACCCAAAGTCATGTAAGAATCCAGCATATATCTGGTGATATCTCGGGTGCTATTACAGATAGCGCAGTAAACCAAAGTGAATTATCTGCAGGAGGCCCTGGCGCATGAATCTGTGCAGCGGGACCGACCTTGGATCACCAGGGGCCGAGAAAACCACCGTCTCATGGGGCAGGACACTCAGGGTCAGGGAAAAATCAAATATATATCTGGTGATATCTCGGGTGAAATTAGAGATAGCGCAATAAACCAAAGTGAATTATCTGCAGGAGGCCCTGGCGCATGAATCTGTGCAGCGGGAGCGACCTCGGACCACCAGGGGCCGAGAAAACCACAGTCTCATGGGGCCGGACACTCAGGGTCAGGGGAAAATCCAATATATATCTGGTGATATCTCGGGTGCTATTAGAGATATCGCGATAAACCAAAGTGCAATGTCTGCAGGACGCCCTGGCGCATGATTCTGTGCCGCGGGAACAACCTCGGACCACCAGGGGTAGAGAAAACCACCGACGCATGGGGCCGGACACCCAAGGTCATGTAAAAATCCAGAATGTATCTGATGATATCTCGGGTGTTATTACAGATGGCGCGACAAGTCAAAGTGCACTGTCTGCAGGAGGCCCTGGCGCATGCATTTGTGCAGCGGGAACGACCTCGGACCACCATGGTCCGAGAAAACCACCGTCTCATGGGGCCGGGCACTCAGGGTCGGGGAAAAGTCCAATATATATCTGGTGATATCTCGGGTGCTATTAGAGATAGCGCAATAAACCAAAGTGAATTTTCTGCAGCAGGCCCTGGCGCATGAACCTGTTCAGGGGGTATGACCTGGGACCACCAGGGGCCGAGAAAATTACAGATTTTCGGTATCCGTCACCCAATGTCATGTAAAAATCCAGCATATATCTGGTGATATCTCGGGTGCTATTACAGATAGCGCAATAAATCAAAGTGCATTGTCTCTAGGAGGGCCTGGCGCATGAATCTGTGCAGCGGGAACGACCTCGGTCCACCAGGGGCCGAGAAAACCACCGTCTCATGGGGCCGGACACTCAGGGTCGGGGAAAAATCCAATATATATCTGGTGATATCTCGGGTGCTATTGGAGATAGCGCAATAAATCAAAGTGCATTGTCCGCAGGAGGCCCTTGCGCATGAATCTGCGCAGCAGGAACGACCTCGGACCACCAGGGGCCGAGAAAATTACAGATTTTCGGTACCCGTCACCCAATGTCATGTAAAAATCCATCATATATCTGGTGATATCTCGGGTGCTATTACAGATAGCGCAATAAATCAAAGTATATTGTCTGTAGGAGGGCCTGGCGCATGCACCCGTGCAGCGGGTACGACCTCGGACCACCAAGGGCCGAGAAAACCACCGTCCCATGGGGCCGGACACTCAGGGTCAGGGAAAAATCAAATATATATCTGGTGATATCTCGGGTGCTATTAGAGATAGCGCAATAATCCAAAGCGAATTATCTGCAGGAGGCCCTCGCGCATGCATCTGTGCAGCGGGGACGACCTCGGTCCACCAGGGGCCAAGAAAACCACCGTCTCATGGGGCCGGACACTCAGGGTCAGGGAAAAATCCAATATATATCTGGTGATATCTCTGATGCTATTAGAGATAATGCAATAAACCAAAGTGAATTATCTGCAGGAGGCCCTGGCGCATGAATCTGTGCAGCGGGAACGACCTCGGACCACCAGGGGCCGAGAAAAGCACCGTCTTATGGGGCCGGACACTCAGGGTCAGGGGAAAATCCAATATATATCTGGTGATATCTCGGGTTCTATTACAGATAGCGCGATAAATCAAAGTGCATTGTCTGCAGGAGGCCCTGGCGCATGAATCTGTGCAGCGGGAACGACCTCGGACAACCAGGGGCCGAGAAAACCACCGTCTCATGGGCCCGGACACTCAGGGTCGGGGAAAAATCCAATATATATCTGGTGATATCTCGGGCGCTATTAGAGATAGCGCAATAATCCAAAGTGAATTATCTGCAGGAGGCCCTGGCGCATGAATCTGTGCAGCGGGAACGACCTCGGACCACCAGGGGCCGAGAAAACCACCGTCTCATGGGGACGGACACTCAAGGTCAGGGAAAAATCCAATATATATCTGGTGATATCTCGGGTGCTATTACAGATAGCGCAATAAACCAAAGTGCATTGTCTGCAGGAAGCCCTGGCGCATGATTCTGTGCAGCAGCAACGACGTCGGACCACCAGGGGCCAAGAAAATTACAGATTTTCGGTATCCGTCACCCAAGGCCCTGTAAAAATCCAGCATATATCTGGTGATATCTCGGGTGCTATTAGAGATAGCGCAATAAATCAAAGTGCATTGTCTGTAGGAGGCCCTGGCGCATGAATCTGTGCAGCGGGAACGACTTCGGACCACCAGGGGCCGAGAAAACCACCGTCCCATGGGGCCGGACACTCAGGGTCAGGGAAAAATCAAATATATATCTGGTGATATCTCGGGTGCTATTAGAGATAGCGCAATAATCCAAAGTGAATTATCTGCAGGAGGCCCTGGCGCATGAATCTGTGCAGCGGGAACGACCTCGGACCACCAGGGGCCGAGAAAACCACCGTCTCATGGGGCCGGACACTCAGGGTCAGGGGAAAATCCAATATATATCTGGTGATATCTCGGGTTCTATTACAGATTGCGCGATAAATCAAAGTGCATTGTCTGTAGGAGGCCCTGGCGCATGAATCTGTGCAGCGGGAACGACCTCGGACAACCAGGGGCCGAGAAAACCACCGTCTCATGGGGCCGGACACTCAGGGTCGGGGAAAAATCCTATATATATCTGGTGATATCTCGGGTGCTATTGGAGATAGCGCAATAAATCAAAGTGCATTGTCCGCAGGAGGCCCTTGCGCATGAATCTGCGCAGCAGGAACGACATCAGACCAACAGGGACCGAGAAAATTACAGATTTTCGGTACCCGTCACCCAATGTCATGTAAAAATCCAGCATATATCTCGTGATATCTCGGGTTCTATTACAGATCGCGCGATAAATCAAAGTGCATTTTCTGTAGGAGGCCCTGGCGCATGAATCTGTGCAGCGGAATCGACCTTGGACCACCAGGGGCCGAGAAAACCACCGCCTCATGGGGCCGGACACTCAGCGTCAGGGAAAAATCCAATATATATCTGGTGATATCTAGGGTGCTATTACAGATAGCGCAATAAATCAAAGTGCATTGTCTGTAGGAGGCCCTGGCGCATGCACCCGTGCAGCGGGTACGACCTCGGACCACCAAGGGCCGAGAAAACGACCGTCTCATGGGGCCGGACACTCAGGGTCGGGGGAAGATCCAATATATATCTGGTGATATCTCGGGTGCTATTAGAGATAGCGCAATAAACCAAAGTGAATTATCTGCACGAGGCCCTCGCGCATGCATCTGTGCAGCGGGGACGACCTCGGTCCACCAGGGGCCGAGAAAACCACCGTCTCATGGGGCCGGACACTCAGGGTCAGGGAAAAATCCAATATATATCTGGTGATATCTCTGATGCTATTAGAGATAGCGCAATAAACCAAAGTGAATTGTCTGCAGGAGGCCCTGGCGCATGAATCTGTGCAGCGGGAACGACCTTGGACCACCTGGGGCCGAGAAAACCAGCGTCTCATGGGGCCGGACACTCAGGGTCAGGGGAAAATCCAATATATATCTGGTGATATCTCGGGTTCTATTACAGATAGCGCGATAAACCAAGGTGCATTGTCTGTAGGAGGCCCTGGCGCATGAATCTGGGCAGCGGGAACGACCTCGGACCACCAGGGGCCGAGAAAACCGCCGTCTCATGGGGCCGGGCACTCAGGGTCAGGGAAAAATCAAATATATATCTGGTGATATCTCGGGTGCTATTAGAGATAGCGCAATAATCCAAAGTGAATTATCTGCAGGAGGCCCTGGCGCATGAATCTGTGCAGCGGGAACGACCTCGGACCACCAGGGGCCGAGAAAACCACCGTCCCAGGGGGCCGGACACTCAGGGACGGGGAAAAATCCAATATATATCTAGTGATATCTAGGGTGCTATTACAGATAGCGCAATAAACCAAAGTGAATTATCTGTAGGAGGCCTTGGCGCATGAATCTGTGCAGCGGGAACGACCTCGGACCACCAGGGGCCGAGAAAACCACCGCCTCATGGGGCCGGACACTCAGGGTCAGGGGAAAATCCAATATATATCTGGTGATATCTCGGGTTCTATTACAGATAGCGCGATAAACCAAGGTGCATTGTCTGTAGGAGGCCCTGGCGCATGAATCTGGGCAGCGGGAACGACCTCGGACCACCAGGGGCCGAGAAAACCGCCGTCTCATGGGGCCGGGCACTCAGGGTCAGGGAAAAATCAAATATATATCTGGTGATATCTCGGGTGCTATTAGAGATAGCGCAATAATCCAAAGTGAATTATCTGCAGGAGGCCCTGGCGCATGAATCTGTGCAGCGGGAACGACCTCGGACCACCAGGGGCCGAGAAAACCACCGTCCCAGGGGGCCGGACACTCAGGGACGGGGAAAAATCCAATATATATCTAGTGATATCTAGGGTGCTATTACAGATAGCGCAATAAACCAAAGTGAATTATCTGTAGGAGGCCCTGGCGCATGAATCTGTGCAGCGGGAACGACCTCGGACCACCAGGGGCCGAGAAAACCAGCGTCTCATGGGGCCGGACACTCAGGGTCAGGGAAAAATGCAATATATATCTGGTGATATCTCGGCTGCTATTACAGACAGCGCAATAAATCAAAGTGCATTGTCTGTAGGAGGCCCTGGCGCATGCACCCGTGCAGCGGGTACGACCTCGGACCACCAAGGGCCGAGAAAACGACCGTCTCATGGGGCCGGACACTCAGGGTCGGGGGAAGATCCAATATATATCTGGTGATATCTCGGGTGCTATTAGAGATAGCGCAATAAACCAAAGTGAATTATCTGCAGGAGGCCCTGGCGCATGATTCTGTGCAGCAGGAACGACGTCGGACCACCAGGGGCCAAGAAAATTGCAGATTTTCGGTATCCGTCACCCAAGGTCATGTAAAAATCCAGGATATATCTGGTGATATCTCGGGTGCTATTACAGATAGCGCAATAAACCAAAGTGCATTGTCTGTAGGAGGCCCTGGCGCATGAATCTGTGCAGCGGCAACGACCTCGGACCACCAGGAGCCGAGAAAACCACCGACACATGGCGCCGGACACTCAGGGTCAGGGAAAAATCCAATATATATCTGGTGATATCTCCGATGCTATTAGAGATAGTTCAATAAATCAAAGTGCATTGTCTGTAGGAGGCACTCGCGAATGAAACTGTGCAGCAGAACGACCTCGGACCACCAGGGGCCGAAAAAATTACAGATAGTCGGAATCCGTCACCCAAGGTCATGTAAAAATCCAGCATATATCTGGTGATATCTCCGGTGCTATTACAGATAGCGCAATAAACCATATTGCTTTGTCTGCGGGAGGCCCCGGCGCATGAATCTGTGCAGCGGCAACGACATCGGCCTTCCAGCGGCCGAGAAACTTACTGATTTTCGGTGTCCGTCACCCAAAGTCATGTAAGAATCCAGCATATATCTGGTGATATCTCGGGTGCTATTACAGATAGCGCAGTAAACCAAAGTGAATTATCTGCAGGAGGCCCTGGCGCATGAATCTGTGCAGCGGGACCGACCTTGGATCACCAGGGGCCGAGAAAACCACCGTCTCATGGGGCAGGACACTCAGGGTCAGGGAAAAATCAAATATATATCTGGTGATATCTCGGGTGAAATTAGAGATAGCGCAATAAACCAAAGTGAATTATCTGCAGGAGGCCCTGGCGCATGAATCTGTGCAGCGGGAGCGACCTCGGACCACCAGGGGCCGAGAAAACCACAGTCTCATGGGGCCGGACACTCAGGGTCAGGGGAAAATCCAATATATATCTGGTGATATCTCGGGTGCTATTAGAGATATCGCGATAAACCAAAGTGCAATGTCTGCAGGACGCCCTGGCGCATGATTCTGTGCAGCAGGAACGACGTCGGACCACCAGGGGCCAAGAAAATTGCAGATTTTCGGTATCCGTCACCCAAGGTCATGTAAAAATCCAGGATATATCTGGTGATATCTCGGGTGCTATTACAGATAGCGCAATAAACCAAAGTGCATTGTCTGTAGGAGGCCCTGGCGCATGAATCTGTGCAGCGGCAACGACCTCGGACCACCAGGAGCCGAGAAAACCACCGACACATGGCGCCGGACACTCAGGGTCAGGGAAAAATCCAATATATATCTGGTGATATCTCCGATGCTATTAGAGATAGTTCAATAAATCAAAGTGCATTGTCTGTAGGAGGCACTCGCGAATGAAACTGTGCAGCAGAACGACCTCGGACCACCAGGGGCCGAAAAAATTACAGATAGTCGGAATCCGTCACCCAAGGTCATGTAAAAATCCAGCATATATCTGGTGATATCTCCGGTGCTATTACAGATAGCGCAATAAACCATATTGCTTTGTCTGCGGGAGGCCCCGGCGCATGAATCTGTGCAGCGGCAACGACATCGGCCTTCCAGCGGCCGAGAAACTTACTGATTTTCGGTGTCCGTCACCCAAAGTCATGTAAGAATCCAGCATATATCTGGTGATATCTCGGGTGCTATTACAGATAGCGCAGTAAACCAAAGTGAATTATCTGCAGGAGGCCCTGGCGCATGAATCTGTGCAGCGGGACCGACCTTGGATCACCAGGGGCCGAGAAAACCACCGTCTCATGGGGCAGGACACTCAGGGTCAGGGAAAAATCAAATATATATCTGGTGATATCTCGGGTGAAATTAGAGATAGCGCAATAAACCAAAGTGAATTATCTGCAGGAGGCCCTGGCGCATGAATCTGTGCAGCGGGAGCGACCTCGGACCACCAGGGGCCGAGAAAACCACAGTCTCATGGGGCCGGACACTCAGGGTCAGGGGAAAATCCAATATATATCTGGTGATATCTCGGGTGCTATTAGAGATATCGCGATAAACCAAAGTGCAATGTCTGCAGGACGCCCTGGCGCATGATTCTGTGCAGCCGGAACGACCCCGGACCACCAGGGTCCGCGAAAATCACCGTCTCATGGGGCCGGACTGTCAGGGACAGGAAAAAATCCAATAGATATCTGGTGATATCTCGGGTGATATTACAGATAGCGCAATAAATCAAAGTGCATTGTCTGTAGGAGGCCCTGGCGCATGAATCTGGGCAGAGGGAACGACCTCGGACCACCAGGGGCCTAGAAAACCACTGTCTCATGGTGCCGGACTGTCAGGGTCTGGGAAAAATCAAATTATATATCTGGTGATATCTCAGGTGCCATTAGAGATAGCGCGATAAATCAAAGTGCATTGTCTGTAGGAGGCCCTGGCGCATGAATCTGGGCAGCGGGAACGACCTCGGACCACGAGGGGCTGAGAAAACCACAGTCTCATGGGGCCGGACACTCAGGGTCAGGGGAAAATCCAATACATGTCTGGTGATATCTCGGGTGCTATTAGAGACAGCGCAATAAACCAAAGTGCTTTGTCTGTAGGAGGCCCTGACGCATGAATCTGTGCAGCGGGAATGACATCGGACCACCAGGGGCCGAGAAAACCACCGTCTCATGGGGCCGAACACTCAGGGTCGGGGAAAAATCCAATGTATATCTGGTGATATCTCGGGTGCTATTAGAGATAGCGCAATAAACCAAAGTGAATTATCTACAGGAGGCCCGGGCGCATGAATCTGTGCAGCGGGAACGACCTCGGACCACCAGGGGCCGAGAAAACCACCGTCTCATGGGGCCGGACACTCAGGGTCAGGGAAAAATGCAATATATATCTGGTGATATCTCGGCTGCTTTTACAGACAGCGCAATAAATCAAAGTGCATTGTCTGTAGGAGGCCCTGGCGCATGAATCTGGGCAGCGGGAACGACCTCGGACCAACAGGGGCCGAGAAAACCACCGTCTCATGGGGCCGGACACTCAGGGTCAGGGAAAAATCCAGCATATATCTGGTGATATCTCCGGTGCTATTACAGATAGCGCAATAAACCATATTGCTTTGTCTGCGGGAGGCCCCGGCGCATGAATCTGTGCAGCGGCAACGACATCGGCCTTCCAGGTGCCGAGAAACTTACTGATTTTCGGTGTCCGTCACCCAAAGTCATGTAAGAATCCAGCATATATCTGGTGATATCTCGGGTGCTATTACAGATAGCGCAGTAAACCAAAGTGAATTATCTGCAGGAGGCCCTGGCGCATGAATCTGTGCAGCGGGACCGACCTTGGATCACCAGGGGCCGAGAAAACCACCGTCTCATGGGGCCGGAGAATCAGGGTCAGGGGATAATCCAATATATATCTGGTGATATCTCGGGTGCTATTAGAGATAGCGCAATATCACAAAGTGAGTTATCTGCAGGAGGCCTTGGCGCATGAATCTGTGCAGCGGAAACGACCTCGGATCTCCAGGGTCCCAGAAAACGACCGTCTCATGGGGCCGGACAGTCAGGGTCGGGGAAAAATCCAATATATATCTGGTGCTATCTCGGGTGCTATTAGAGATAGCGCGATAAACCAAAGTGAATTGTCTGCAGGAGGCCCAGGCGCATGAATCTGTGAAGCAGGATCGACCTCGGCCCTCCAGGGGCCGAGAAACTTACAGTTTTTCGGTTTCCGTCACCCAAGGTCATGTAAAAATCCAGCATATATCTGGTGATATCTCGGGTGCTGTTAGAGATAGCGCAATAAACCAAAGTGCATTGTCTGTAGGAGGCCCTGGCGCATGAATCTGTGCAGCGGCAACGACCTCGACCCTCCAGGGGCCGAGAGAACCACCGACACATGGCGCCGGACACTCAGGGTCAGGGAAAAATCCAATATATATCTGGTGATATATCCGATGCTATTAGAGATAGTTCAATAAATCAAAGTGCATTGTCTGTAGGAGGCACTGGCAAATGAAACTGTGCAGCAGGAACGATCTCGGACCACCAGGGGCCGAAAAAATTACAGATAATCGGAATCCGTCTCCCAAGGTCATGTAAAAATCCAGCATATATCTGGTGATATCTCCGGTGCTATTACAGATAGCGCAATAAACCAACGTGCTTTGTCTGCGGGAGGCCCTGGCGCATGAATCTGTGCAGCGGCAAAGACATCGGCCTTCCAGGGGCCCAGAAACTTACTGATTTTCGGTGTCCGTCACCCAAAGTCATGTAAGAATCCAGCATATATCTGGTGATATCTCGGGTTCTATTACAGATAGCACAATAAACCAAAGTGAATTATCTGCAGGAGGCCCTGGCGCATGCATCTGTGCAGCGGGAACGACCTCGGACCACCAGGGGCCGAGAAAACCACCGTCTCATGGGGCCGGACACTCAGGGTCAGGGGAAAATCCAATATATATCTGGTGATATCTCGGGTGCTATTAGAGATAGCGCCATAATCCAAAGTGCATTGTCCGTAGGAGGCCCTTGCGCATGCATCTGTGCAGCGGGAACGACCTCGGACCACCAGGGGCCGAGAAAACCACCGTCTCATGGGGCCGGACACTCAGGGTCAGGGAAAAATCCAATATAAATCTGCTGATATCTCGGGTGCTATTACAGATAGCGCAATAAACCAAAGTGAGTTATCTGCAGGAGGCCCTGGCGCATGCATCTGTGCAGCGGGAACGACCTCGGACCACCAGGTGCCCAGAAAACCACCGTCTCATGGGGCCGGACACTCACGGTCAGGGAAAAATCCAATATATATCTGGTTATATCTCGGGTGCTATTACAGATAGCGCAATAAACCAAAGTGAATTATCTGCAGGAGGCCCTGGCGCATGAATCTGTGCAGCGGGAGCGACCTCGGACCACCAGGGGCCGAGAAAACCACAGTCTCATGGGGCCGGACACTCAGAGTCAGGGGAAAATCCAATATATATCTGGTGATATCTCGGGTGCTATTACAGATAGCGCAATAAACCAAAGTGAGTTATCTGCAGGAGGCCCTGGCGCATGCATCTGTTCAGCGGGAACGACCTCGGACCACCAGGTGCCCAGAAAACCACCGTCTCATGGGGCCGGACACTCACGGTCAGGGAAAAATCCAATATATATCTGGTTATATCTCGGGTGCTATTACAGATAGCGCAATAAACCAAAGTGAGTTATCTGCAGGAGGCCCTGGCGCATGAATCTGGGCAGCGGGAACGACCTCGGACCACCAGGGGCCTAGAAAACCACTGTCTCATGGGGCCGGACTGTCAGGGTCAGGGAAAATTCAAATTATATATCTGGTGATATCTCGGGTGCCATTAGAGATAGCGCGATAAATCAAAGTGCATTGTCTGTAGGAGGCCCTGGCGCATGAATCTGGGCAGCGGGAACGACCTCGGACCACGAGGGGCTGAGAAAACCACAGTCTCATGGGGCCGGACACTCAGGGTCAGGGGAAAATCCAATACATGTCTGGTGATATCTCGGGTGCTATTAGAGATAGCGCAATAAACCAAAGTGCTTTGTCTGTAGGAGGCCCTGACGCATGAATCTGTGCAGCGGGAATGACATCGGACCACCAGGGGCCGAGAAAACCACCGTCTCATGGGGCCGAACACTCAGGGTCGGGGAAAAATCCACTGTATATCTGGTGATATCTCGGGTGCTATTACAGATAGCGCAATAAACCAAAGTGAATTATCTGCAGGAGGCCTTGGCGCATGAATCTGTGCAGCGGGAACGACCTTGAACCACCAGGGGCCGAGAAAACCACCGCCTCATGGGGCCGGACACTCAGGGTCAGGGAAAAATCCAATATACTTCTGGTGATATCTCTGATGCTATTACAGATAGCGCAATAAATCAAAGTGCATTGTCTGCAGGAAGCCCTGGGGCATGATTCTGTGCGGCAGCAACGACGTCGGACCACCAGGGGCCAAGAAAATTACAGATTTTCGGTATCCGTCTCCCAAGGTCATGTAAAAATCCAGCATATATCTGGTGATATCTCCGGTGCTATTACAGATAGCGCAATAAACCAACGTGCTTTGTCTGCGGGAGGCCCTGGCGCATGAATCTGTGCAGCGGCAAAGACATCGGCCTTCCAGGGGCCCAGAAACTTACTGATTTTCGGTGTCCGTCACCCAAAGTCATGTAAGAATCCAGCATATATCTGGTGATATCTCGGGTTCTATTACAGATAGCACAATAAACCAAAGTGAATTATCTGCAGGAGGCCCTGGCGCATGCATCTGTGCAGCGGGAACGACCTCGGACCACCAGGGGCCGAGAAAACCACCGTCTCATGGGGCCGGACACTCAGGGTCAGGGGAAAATCCAATATATATCTGGTGATATCTCGGGTGCTATTAGAGATAGCGCCATAATCCAAAGTGCATTGTCCGTAGGAGGCCCTTGCGCATGCATCTGTGCAGCGGGAACGACCTCGGACCACCAGGGGCCGAGAAAACCACCGTCTCATGGGGCCGGACACTCAGGGTCAGGGGAAAATCCAATATATATCTGGTGATATCTCGGGTGCTATTAGAGATAGCGCCATAATCCAAAGTGCATTGTCCGTAGGAGGCCCTTGCGCATGCATCTGTGCAGCGGGAACGACCTCGGACCACCAGGGGCCGAGAAAACCACCGTCTCATGGGGCCGGACACTCAGGGTCAGGGAAAAATCCAATATAAATCTGCTGATATCTCGGGTGCTATTACAGATAGCGCAATAAACCAAAGTGAGTTATCTGCAGGAGGCCCTGGCGCATGCATCTGTTCAGCGGGAACGACCTCGGACCACCAGGTGCCCAGAAAACCACCGTCTCATGGGGCCGGACACTCACGGTCAGGGAAAAATCCAATATATATCTGGTTATATCTCGGGTGCTATTACAGATAGCGCAATAAACCAAAGTGAATTATCTGCAGGAGGCCCTGGCGCATGAATCTGTGCAGCGGGAGCGACCTCGGACCACCAGGGGCCGAGAAAACCACAGTCTCATGGGGCCGGACACTCAGAGTCAGGGGAAAATCCAATATATATCTGGTGATATCTCGGGTGCTATTAGAGATATCGCGATAAACCAAAGTGCATTGTCTGCAGGACGCCCTGGCGCATGATTCTGTGCAGAGGGAACGACCCCGGACCACCAGGGTCCGCGAAAATCACCGTCTCATGGGGCCGGACTGTCAGGGACAGGAAAAAATCCAATATATATCTGGTGATATCTCGGGTGATATTACAGATAGCGCAATAAATCAAAGTGCATTGTCTGTAGGAGGCCCTGGCGCATGAATCTGGGCAGCGGGAACGACCTCGGACCACCAGGGGCCTAGAAAACCACTGTCTCATGGGGCCGGACTGTCAGGGTCAGGGAAAATTCAAATTATATATCTGGTGATATCTCGGGTGCCATTAGAGATAGCGCGATAAATCAAAGTGCATTGTCTGTAGGAGGCCCTGGCGCATGAATCTGGGCAGCGGGAACGACCTCGGACCACGAGGGGCTGAGAAAACCACAGTCTCATGGGGCCGGACACTCAGGGTCAGGGGAAAATCCAATACATGTCTGGTGATATCTCGGGTGCTATTAGAGATAGCGCAATAAACCAAAGTGCTTTGTCTGTAGGAGGCCCTGACGCATGAATCTGTGCAGCGGGAATGACATCGGACCACCAGGGGCCGAGAAAACCACCGTCTCATGGGGCCGAACACTCAGGGTCGGGGAAAAATCCACTGTATATCTGGTGATATCTCGGGTGCTATTAGAGATAGCGCAATAAACCAAAGTGAATTATCTGCAGGAGGCCCTGGCGCATGCACCTGTGCAGCGGGAACGACCTCGGGCCACCAGGGGCCGAGAAAACCACCGTCTCATGTGGCCGGACACTCAGGGTCAGGGAAAAATCCAATATACTTCTGGTGATATCTCTGATGCTATTACAGATAGCGCAATAAATCAAAGTGCATTGTCTGCAGGAAGCCCTGGGGCATGATTCTGTGCGGCAGCAACGACGTCGGACCACCAGGGGCCAAGAAAATTACAGATTTTCGGTATCCGTCACCCAAGGTCATGTAAAAATTCAGCATATATCTGGTGATATCTCGGGTGCTATTAGAGATAGCGCAATAAATCAAAGTGCATTGTCTGTAGGAGGCCCTGGCGCATGAATCTGTGCAGCGGGAACGACCTCGGACCACCAGGGGCCGCGAAAACCAACGTCTCATGGGGCCGGACACTCAGGGACGGGGAAAAATCCAATATATATCTGGTGATATCTAGGGTGCTATTACAGATAGCGCAATAAACCAAAGTGAATTATCTGCAGGAGGCCTTGGCGCATGAATCTGTGCAGCGGGAACGACCTTGGACCACCAGGGGCCGAGAAAACCACCGCCTCATGGGGCCGGACACTCAGGGTCAGGGAAAAATCCAATATATATCTGTTGATATCTCGGGTGCTCTTACAGATAGCGCACTAAACCAAAGTGAATTATCTGCAGGGGGCCCTAGCGCACGAATCTGTGCAGCGGGATCGACCTCGGACCGCCAGGGGCCGAGAAACCCACCGTCTCATGGGGACGGACTCTCAGGGTCAGGGAAAAATCAAATATATATCTGGTGATATCTCGGGTTCTATTACAGATAGCGCACTAAACCAAAGTGAATTATCTGCAGGGGGCCCTGGCGCATGAATCTGTGCAGCAGGAA
Source organism: Nomia melanderi (assembly GCF_051020985.1). Taxonomy (NCBI): domain Eukaryota; kingdom Metazoa; phylum Arthropoda; class Insecta; order Hymenoptera; family Halictidae; genus Nomia; species Nomia melanderi. The sequence continues at coordinate 59,068 of NW_027475278.1, read as the reverse complement.
CGACCTCGGACCACCAGGGGCCGAGAAAACCACCGTCTCATGGGGCCGGACACACATGGTCAGGGGAAAATCCAATATATATCTGGTGATATCTCGGGTGCTATTACAGATAGCGCAATAAATCAAAGTGCATTGTCTGCAGGAGGCCCTGGCGCATGAATCTGTGCAGCGGGAACGACCTTGGACCACCAGGGGCCGAGAAAACCACCGCCTCATGGGGCCGGACACTCAGGGTCAGGGAAAAATCCAATATATATCTGTTGATATCTCGGGTGCTCTTACAGATAGCGCACTAAACCAAAGTGAATTATCTGCAGGGGGCCCTAGCGCACGAATCTGTGCAGCGGGATCGACCTCGGACCGCCAGGGGCCGAGAAACCCACCGTCTCATGGGGACGGACTCTCAGGGTCAGGGAAAAATCAAATATATATCTGGTGATATCTCGGGTTCTATTACAGATAGCGCACTAAACCAAAGTGAATTATCTGCAGGGGGCCCTGGCGCATGAATCTGCGCAGCAGGAACGACATCGGACCAACAGGGACCGAGAAAATTACAGATTTTCGGTACCCGTCAAACAATGTCATGTAAAAATCCAGCATATATCTGGTGATATCTCGGGTTCCATTACAGATAGCGCGTTAAATCAAAGTGCATTGTCTGTAGGAGGCCTTGCCGCATGAATCTGGGCAGCGGTAACGACCTCGGACCACCAGGGGCCGAGAAAACCACCGTCTCATGGGGCCGGACACGCAGGGTTAGGGGAAAATCCAATATATATCTGGTGATATCTCGGGTTCTATTACAGATAGCGCAATAAACCAAAGTGCATTGTCTGTAGGAGGCCCTGGCGCATGAATCTGTGCAGCGGCAACGACCTCGGACCACTAGGGGCCGAGAAAACCACCGACACATGGCGCCGGACACTCAGGGTCAGGGAAAAATCAAATATATATCTGGTGATATCTCGGGTGCTATTAGGGATAGCGCAATAAATCAAAGTGCATTGCCTGCGGGAGGCCCTGGCACATGAATCTGTGCAGCGGCAAAGACATCGGCCTTCCAGGGGCCCAGAAACTTACTGATTTTCGGTGTCCGTCACCCAAAGTCATGTAAGAATCCAGCATATATCTGGTGATATCTCGGGTTCTATTACAGATAGCACAATAAACCAAAGTGAATTATCTGCAGGAGGCCCTGGCGCATGCATCTGTGCAGCGGGAACGACCTCGGACCACCAGGGGCCGAGAAAACCACCGTCTCATGGGGCCGGACACTCAGGGTCAGGGGAAAATCCAATATATATCTGGTGATATCTCGGGTGCTATTAGAGATAGCGCCATAATCCAAAGTGCATTGTCCGTAGGAGGCCCTTGCGCATGCATCTGTGCAGCGGGAACGACCTCGGACCACCAGGGGCCGAGAAAACCACCGTCTCATGGGGCCGGACACACATGGTCAGGGGAAAATCCAATATATATCTGGTGATATCTAGGGTGCTCTTACAGATAGCGCACTAAACCAAAGTGAATTATCTGCAGGGGGCCCTAGCGCACGAATCTGTGCAGCGGGATCGACCTCGGACCGCCAGGGGCCGAGAAACCCACCGTCTCATGGGGACGGACTCTCAGGGTCAGGGAAAAATCAAATATATATCTGGTGATATCTCGGGTTCTATTACAGATAGCGCACTAAACCAAAGTGAATTATCTGCAGGGGGCCCTGGCGCATGAATCTGTGCAGCAGGAACGACCTCGGACCACCAGGGGCCGAGAAAACCACCGTCTCATGGGGCCGGACACACATGGTCAGGGGAAAATCCAATATATATCTGGTGATATCTCGGGTGCTATTACAGATAGCGCAATAAATCAAAGTGCATTGTCTGCAGGAGGCCCTGGCGCATGAATCTGTGCAGCGGGAACGACCTTGGACCACCAGGGGCCGAGAAAACCACCGCCTCATGGGGCCGGACACTCAGGGTCAGGGAAAAATCCAATATATATCTGTTGATATCTCGGGTGCTCTTACAGATAGCGCACTAAACCAAAGTGAATTATCTGCAGGGGGCCCTAGCGCACGAATCTGTGCAGCGGGATCGACCTCGGACCGCCAGGGGCCGAGAAACCCACCGTCTCATGGGGACGGACTCTCAGGGTCAGGGAAAAATCAAATATATATCTGGTGATATCTCGGGTTCTATTACAGATAGCGCACTAAACCAAAGTGAATTATCTGCAGGGGGCCCTGGCGCATGAATCTGTGCAGCAGGAACGACCTCGGACCACCAGGGGCCGAGAAAACCACCGTCTCATGGGGCCGGACACACATGGTCAGGGGAAAATCCAATATATATCTGGTGATATCTCGGGTGCTATTACAGATAGCGCAATAAATCAAAGTGCATTGTCTGCAGGAGGCCCTGGCGCATGAATCTGTGCAGCGGGACCGACCTGGGATCACCAGGTGCCGAGAAAACCACCGTCTCATGGGGCCAGACACTCAGGGTCAGGGGATAATCCAATAGATATCTGGTGTTATCTCGGGTGCTCTTACAGATAGCGCACTAAACCAAAGTGAATTATCCGCAGGGGGCCCTTGCGCATGAATCTGCGCAGCAGGAACGACATCGGACCAACAGGGCCCGAGAAAATTACAGATTTTCGGTACCCGTCAAACAATGTCATGTAAAAATCCAGCATATATCTGGTGATATCTCGGGTTCCATTACAGATAGCGCGTTAAATCAAAGTGCATTGTCTGTAGGAGGCCTTGCCGCATGAATCTGGGCAGCGGTAACGACCTCGGACCACCAGGGGCCGAGAAAACCACCGTCTCATGGGGCCGGACACGCAGGGTTAGGGGAAAATCCAATATATATCTGGTGATATCTCGGGTTCTATTACAGGTAGCGCAATAAACCAAAGTGCATTGTCTGTAGGAGGCCCTGGCGCATGAATCTGTGCAGCGGCAACGACCTCGGACCACTAGGGGCCGAGAAAACCACCGACACATGGCGCCGGACACTCAGGGTCAGGGAAAAATCCATTATATATCTGGTGATATCTCGGGTGCTATTAGTGATAGCGCAATAAACCAAAGTGAATTATCTGCAGGAGGCCCTGGCGCATGAATCTGTGCAGCGGGAACGACCTCGGACCACCAGGGGCCGAGAAAACCAGTCTCATGGGGCCGGACACTCAGGGTCAGGGAAAAATCCAATATATATCTGGTGATATCTCGGGTCCTATTAGAGATAGCGCAATATCACAAAGTGAGTTATCTGCAGGAGGCCTTGGCGCATGAATCTGTGCAGCGGAAACGACCTCGGATCACCAGGGTCCCAGAAAACGACCGTCTCATGCGGCCGGACAGTCAGGGTCGGGGAAAAATCCAATATATATCTGGTGCTATCTCGGGTTCTATTACAGATAGCGCAATAAACCAAAGTGCATTGTCTGTAGGAGGCCCTGGCGCATGAATCTGTGCAGCGGCAACGACCTCGGACCACCAGGGGCCGAGAAAACCACCGACACATGGCGCCGGACACTCAGGGTCAGGGAAAAATCAAATATATATCTGGTGATATCTCGGGTGCTCTTACAGATAGCGCACTAAACCAAAGTGAATTATCCGCAGGGGGCCGTTGCGCATGAATCTGCGCAGCAGGAACGACATCGGACCAACAGGGACCGAGAAAATTACAGATTTTCGGTACCCGTCAAACAATGTCATGTAAAAATCCAGCATATATCTGGTGATATCTCGGGTTCTATTACAGATAGCGCGTTAAATCAAAGTGCATTGTCTGTAGGAGGCCTTGGCGCATGAATCTGGGCAGCGGTAACGACCTCGGACCACCAGGGGCCGAGAAAACCACCGACACATGGCGCCGGACACTCAGGGTCAGGGAAAAATCAAATATATATCTGGTGATATCTCGGGTGCTATTAGAGATAGCGCAATAAATCAAAGTGCATTGCCTGCGGGAGGACCTGGCACATGAATCTGTGAACCAGGAACGACCTCGGACCACCAGGGGCCGAGAAAATTACAGATATTCGGAATTCGTCACCTAAGGTCATGTAAAAATCCAGCATAGATCTGGTGTTATCTCGGGTGCTATTATAGATAGCGCAATAAACCAAAGTGAATTATCTGCAGGAGGCCCTGGCGGATAAATCTGTGCAGCGGGAACGACCTCGGATCACCAGGGGCCGAGAAAACCACCGACACATGAGGCCGGACACTCAGGGTCAGGGAAAAATCCATTATATATCTGGTGATATCTCGGGTGCTATTAGTGATAGCGCAATAAACCAAAGTGAATTATCTGCAGGAGGCCCTGGCGCATGAATCTGTGCAGCGGGAACGACCTCGGACCACCAGGGGCCGAGAAAACCACCGCCTCATGGGGCCGGACACTCAGGGTCAGGGAAAAATCCAATATATATCTGTTGATATCTCGGGTGCTCTTACAGATAGCGCACTAAACCAAAGTGAATTATCTGCAGGGGGCCCTAGCGCACGAATCTGTGCAGCGGGATCGACCTCGGACCGCCAGGGGCCGAGAAACCCACCGTCTCATGGGGACGGACTCTCAGGGTCAGGGAAAAATCAAATATATATCTGGTGATATCTCGGGTTCTATTACAGATAGCGCACTAAACCAAAGTGAATTATCTGCAGGGGGCCCTGGCGCATGAATCTGTGCAGCGGGAACGACCTCGGACCACCAGACGCCTAGAAAACCACCGTCTCATGGGGCCGGACTGTCAGGATCAGGGAAAAATCCATTATATATCTAGTGATATCTCGGGTGCTATTAGAGATAGCGCAATAAACCAAAGTGCTTTGTCTGTAGGAGGCCCTGACGCATGAATCTGTGCAGCGGGAATGACATCGGACCACCAGGGGCCGAGAAAACCACCGTCTCATGGGGCCGAACACTCAGGGTCGGGGAAAAATCCACTGTATATCTGGTGATATCTCGGGTGCTATTAGAGATAGCGCAATAAATCAAAGTGCATTGTCTGTAGGAGGCCCTGGCGCATGAATCTGTGCAGCGGGAACGACCTCGGACCACCAGGGGCCGCGAAAACCAACGTCTCATGGGGCCGGACACTCAGGGACGGGGAAAAATCCAATATATATCTGGTGATATCTAGGGTGCTATTACAGATAGCGCAATAAACCAAAGTGAATTATCTGCAGGAGGCCTTGGCGCATGAATCTGTGCAGCGGGAACGACCTTGGACCACCAGGGGCCGAGAAAACCACCGCCTCATGGGGCCGGACACTCAGGGTCAGGGAAAAATCCAATATATATCTGTTGATATCTCGGGTGCTCTTACAGATAGCGCACTAAACCAAAGTGAATTATCTGCAGGGGGCCCTAGCGCACGAATCTGTGCAGCGGGATCGACCTCGGACCGCCAGGGGCCGAGAAACCCACCGTCTCATGGGGACGGACTCTCAGGGTCAGGGAAAAATCAAATATATATCTGGTGATATCTCGGGTTCTATTACAGATAGCGCACTAAACCAAAGTGAATTATCTGCAGGGGGCCCTGGCGCATGAATCTGTGCAGCAGGAACGACCTCGGACCACCAGGGGCCGAGAAAACCACCGTCTCATGGGGCCGGACACACATGGTCAGGGGAAAATCCAATATATATCTGGTGATATCTCGGGTGCTATTACAGATAGCGCAATAAATCAAAGTGCATTGTCTGCAGGAGGCCCTGGCGCATGAATCTGTGCAGCGGGACCGACCTGGGATCACCAGGTGCCGAGAAAACCACCGTCTCATGGGGCCAGACACTCAGGGTCAGGGGATAATCCAATAGATATCTGGTGTTATCTCGGGTGCTCTTACAGATAGCGCACTAAACCAAAGTGAATTATCCGCAGGGGGCCCTTGCGCATGAATCTGCGCAGCAGGAACGACATCGGACCAACAGGGACCGAGAAAATTACAGATTTTCGGTACCCGTCAAACAATGTCATGTAAAAATCCAGCATATATCTGGTGATATCTCGGGTTCCATTACAGATAGCGCGTTAAATCAAAGTGCATTGTCTGTAGGAGGCCTTGCCGCATGAATCTGGGCAGCGGTAACGACCTCGGACCACCAGGGGCCGAGAAAACCACCGTCTCATGGGGCCGGACACTCAGGGACGGGGAAAAATCCAATATATATCTGGTGATATCTAGGGTGCTATTACAGATAGCGCAATAAACCAAAGTGAATTATCTGCAGGAGGCCTTGGCGCATGAATCTGTGCAGCGGGAACGACCTTGGACCACCAGGGGCCGAGAAAACCACCGCCTCATGGGGCCGGACACTCAGGGTCAGGGAAAAATCCAATATATATCTGTTGATATCTCGGGTGCTCTTACAGATAGCGCACTAAACCAAAGTGAATTATCTGCAGGGGGCCCTAGCGCACGAATCTGTGCAGCGGGATCGACCTCGGACCGCCAGGGGCCGAGAAACCCACCGTCTCATGGGGACGGACTCTCAGGGTCAGGGAAAAATCAAATATATATCTGGTGATATCTCGGGTTCTATTACAGATAGCGCACTAAACCAAAGTGAATTATCTGCAGGGGGCCCTGGCGCATGAATCTGTGCAGCAGGAACGACCTCGGACCACCAGGGGCCGAGAAAACCACCGTCTCATGGGGCCGGACACACATGGTCAGGGGAAAATCCAATATATATCTGGTGATATCTCGGGTGCTATTACAGATAGCGCAATAAATCAAAGTGCATTGTCTGCAGGAGGCCCTGGCGCATGAATCTGTGCAGCGGGAACGACCTTGGACCACCAGGGGCCGAGAAAACCACCGCCTCATGGGGCCGGACACTCAGGGTCAGGGAAAAATCCAATATATATCTGTTGATATCTCGGGTGCTCTTACAGATAGCGCACTAAACCAAAGTGAATTATCTGCAGGGGGCCCTAGCGCACGAATCTGTGCAGCGGGATCGACCTCGGACCGCCAGGGGCCGAGAAACCCACCGTCTCATGGGGACGGACTCTCAGGGTCAGGGAAAAATCAAATATATATCTGGTGATATCTCGGGTTCTATTACAGATAGCGCACTAAACCAAAGTGAATTATCTGCAGGGGGCCCTGGCGCATGAATCTGTGCAGCAGGAACGACCTCGGACCACCAGGGGCCGAGAAAACCACCGTCTCATGGGGCCGGACACACATGGTCAGGGGAAAATCCAATATATATCTGGTGATATCTCGGGTGCTATTACAGATAGCGCAATAAATCAAAGTGCATTGTCTGCAGGAGGCCCTGGCGCATGAATCTGTGCAGCGGGACCGACCTGGGACCACCAGGTGCCGAGAAAACCACCGTCTCATGGGGCCAGACACTCAGGGTCAGGGGATAATCCAATAGATATCTGGTGTTATCTCGGGTGCTCTTACAGATAGCGCACTAAACCAAAGTGAATTATCCGCAGGGGGCCCATGCGCATGAATCTGCGCAGCAGGAACGACATCGGACCAACAGGGACCGAGAAAATTACAGATTTTCGGTACCCGTCAAACAATGTCATGTAAAAATCCAGCATATATCTGGTGATATCTCGGGTTCCATTACAGATAGCGCGTTAAATCAAAGTGCATTGTCTGTAGGAGGCCTTGCCGCATGAATCTGGGCAGCGGTAACGACCTCGGACCTCCAGGGGCCGAGAAAACCACCGTCTCATGGGGCCGGACACGCAGGGTTAGGGGAAAATCCAATATATATCTGGTGATATCTCGGGTTCTATTACAGATAGCGCAATAAACCAAAGTGCATTGTCTGTAGGAGGCCCTGGCGCATGAATCTGTGCAGCGGCAACGACCTCGGACCACTAGGGGCCGAGAAAACCACCGACACATGGCGCCGGACACTCAGGGTCAGGGAAAAATCAAATATATATCTGGTGATATCTCGGGTGCTATTAGGGATAGCGCAATAAATCAAAGTGCATTGCCTGCGGGAGGCCCTGGCACATGAATCTGTGAACCAGGAACGACCTCGGACCACCAGGGGCCGAGAAAATTACAGATATTCGGAATTCGTCACCTAAGGTCATGTAAAAATCCAGCATAGATCTGGTGTTATCTCGGGTGCTATTATAGATAGCGCAATAAACCAAAGTGAATTATCTGCAGGAGGCCCTGGCGGATAAATCTGTGCAGCGGGAACGACCTCGGATCACCAGGGGCCGAGAAAACCACCGACACATGAGGCCGGACACTCAGGGTCAGGGAAAAATCCATTATATATCTGGTGATATCTCGGGTGCTATTAGTGATAGCGCAATAAACCAAAGTGAATTATCTGCAGGAGGCCCTGGCGCATGAATCTGTGCAGCGGGAACGACCTCGGACCACCAGGGGCCGAGAAAACCAGTCTCATGGGGCCGGACACTCAGGGTCAGGGAAAAATCCAATATATATCTGGTGATATCTCGGGTCCTATTAGAGATAGCGCAATATCACAAAGTGAGTTATCTGCAGGAGGCCTTGGCGCATGAATCTGTGCAGCGGAAACGACCTCGGATCACCAGGGTCCCAGAAAACGACCGTCTCATGCGGCCGGACAGTCAGGGTCGGGGAAAAATCCAATATATATCTGGTGCTATCTCGGGTTCTATTACAGATAGCGCAATAAACCAAAGTGCATTGTCTGTAGGAGGCCCTGGCGCATGAATCTGTGCAGCGGCAACGACCTCGGACCACCAGGGGCCGAGAAAACCACCGACACATGGCGCCGGACACTCAGGGTCAGGGAAAAATCAAATATATATCTGGTGATATCTCGGGTGCTCTTACAGATAGCGCACTAAACCAAAGTGAATTATCCGCAGGGGGCCGTTGCGCATGAATCTGCGCAGCAGGAACGACATCGGACCAACAGGGACCGAGAAAATTACAGATTTTCGGTACCCGTCAAACAATGTCATGTAAAAATCCAGCATATATCTGGTGATATCTCGGGTGCTATTAGAGATAGCGCAATAAATCAAAGTGCATTGCCTGCGGGAGGCCCTGGCACATGAATCTGTGAACCAGGAACGACCTCGGACCACCAGGGGCCGAGAAAATTACAGATATTCGGAATTCGTCACCTAAGGTCATGTAAAAATCCAGCATAGATCTGGTGTTATCTCGGGTGCTATTATAGATAGCGCAATAAACCAAAGTGAATTATCTGCAGGAGGCCCTGGCGGATAAATCTGTGCAGCGGGAACGACCTCGGATCACCAGGGGCCGAGAAAACCACCGACACATGAGGCCGGACACTCAGGGTCAGGGAAAAATCCATTATATATCTGGTGATATCTCGGGTGCTATTAGTGATAGCGCAATAAACCAAAGTGAATTATCTGCAGGAGGCCCTGGCGCATGAATCTGTGCAGCGGGAACGACCTCGGACCACCAGGGGCCGAGAAAACCAATCTCATGGGGCCGGACACTCAGGGTCAGGGAAAAATCCAATATATATCTGGTGATATCTCGGGTCCTATTAGAGATAGCGCAATATCACAAAGTGAGTTATCTGCAGGAGGCCTTGGCGCATGAATCTGTGCAGCGGAAACGACCTCGGATCACCAGGGTCCCAGAAAACGACCGTCTCATGCGGCCGGACAGTCAGGGTCGGGGAAAAATCCAATATATATCTGGTGCTATCTCGGGTTCTATTACAGATAGCGCAATAAATCAAAGTGAATTATCTGCAGGCTGCCCTGGCGCATGAATCTGTGCAGCGGGATCGACCTCGGACCACGAGGGACCGAGAGAACCATCGACACATGGGGCCGGACTGTCAGGGTCAAGGAAAAATCCATTACATCTCTGGTGATAACTCGGGTGCTATTACAGATAGCGCAATAAATGAAAGTGCATTATCTGCAGGAAACCCTGGCGCATGCATCTTTGAAGCAGGAACTACATCGGATGTCCTGGGGGGGGGGGGGGGGGGAATTACAGATTTTCGGTATCCGTCACCCAATGTCATGTAAAAATCCAATATATATATGGTGCTTTCCCGGGTGCTATTACAGATAGCGCGAAAAATCAAAGTGAATTATCTGCAGGAGGCCCTGGCGCCTGCATCTGTGCAGCGGGAACGACCTCGGACCACCAGGGGCCGAGAAAACCACCGTCTCATGGGGCCGGACACTCAGGGTCAGGGAAAAATCAAATATATATCTGGTGATATCTCGGATGCTATTAGAGATAGCGCAATAAACCAAAGTGAATTATCTGCAGGATGCCCTGGCGCATGAATCTGTGCAGCGGGAACAACCTCGGACCACCAGGGGCCGAGAAAACCACCGTCTCAGGGGGCCGGACACTCAGGGTCGGGGAAAAATTCAATATGTATCTGATGATATCTCGGGTGCTCTTACAGATAGCGCACTAAAACAAAGTGAATTATCTGCAGGGGGCCCGGCGCATGAATCTGTGCAGCGGGAACGACCTCGGACCACCAGGGGCCGAGAAAACCACCGACACATGGGGCCGGACTGTCAGGGTCAGGGAAAAATCCAATATATATGTGGTGATATCGCGGGTGCTATTACAGATAGCGCAATAAATCAAAGTGCATTGCCTGTAGGAGGCCCTGGCGCATGAATCTGTGCAGCGGGATCGACCTCGGACTACGAGGGGCCGGGAAAACCACCGTCACATGGGGCCGGACTGTCAGGGTCAGGGAAAAATCCAATATATATATGGTGAGATCTCGGGTGCTCTTACAGATAGCGCAATAAATCAAAGTGCATTGTCTGTAGGAGGCCCTGGCGCATGAATCTGTGCAGGGGGAACGACCTCGGACCACCAGGGGCCGAGAAAACCACCGTCTCATGGGGTCGGACACTCAGGGTCAGGGAAAAATCCAATATATATCTGGTGATATCTCGGGTGCTATTAGAGATAGCGCAATAAATAAAAGTGCATTGTCTGTAGGAGGCCCTGGCGCATGAATCTGTGCAGCGGTATCGACCTCGGACCACTAGGGGCCGAGAAAACCACCGACACTTGGGGCCGGACACTCAGGGTCGGGGAAAAATTCAATATATATCTGGTGATATCTCGGCTGCTCTTACAGATAGCGCACTAACCCAATGTGAATTATCTGCAGGGGGCCCTAGCACATGAATCTGTGCAGCGGGAACGACCTCGCACCACCAGGGGCCGAGAAAACCACCGACACATGGGGTCGGACACTCAGGGTCAGGGGATAATCCAATATATATCTGGTGATATCTCGGGTGCTATTACAGATCGCGCAATAAATCATAGTGCATTGTCTGTAGGAGGCACTGGCGAATGAATCTGTGCAGTCGGAACGACCTCGGACAACCAGGGGCCGAGAAAATTACAGATATTCGGAATCCGTCACCCAAGGTCATGTAAAAATCCAGCATATATCTGGTGATATCTCGGGTGCTATTGGAGATACCGCAATGAACCAAAGTGAATTATCTGCAGGAGGCCCTGGCGCATGAATCACTGCAGCGGGAATGACCTCGGACCACCAGGGGCCGAGAAAACCACCGTCTCATGGGGCCGGACACTCAGGATCAGGGAAAAATCCAATATATATCTGGTGATATCTCGGGTGCTATAAGAGATAGCGCAATAAATCAAAGTGCATTGTCTGTAGGAGGCACTGGCGAATGAATCTGTGCAACAGGAACGACTTCGGACCACCAGGCGCCGAGAAAATTGCAGATATTCGGAATCCGTCACCCAAGTTCATGTAAAAATCCAGCATATATCTGGTGATATCTCGGGTGCTATTACAGATAGCGCAATAAACCAAAGTGAATTGTCTGCAGGAAGCCCTGGCGCATGAATCTGTTCAGCGGTATCGACCTCGGACCACGAGGGACCGATAAAACCATCGACACATGGGGCCGGACTGTCCGGGACAAGGAAAAATCCAATATATATCTGGTGATATCTCGGGTGCTATTACAGATAGCGGAATAAATCAAAGTGCATTGTCTGGAGGAGTCCCTGGCGCATGAATCTGTGCAGCGGGATCGACCTCGGACCACCGGGGGCCGAGAAAACCACCGACACATTGGGCCGGTCTGTCAGGTTCAGGGAAAAATCCAATATATATCTGGTGATATCTCGGGTGCTATTACAGATAGCGCAATAAACCAAAGTGAATTGTCTGCAGGCTGCCCTGGCGCTGAATTTGTGCAGCGGGATCGGCCTCGGATCACCAGGGGCCGAGAAAACCACCGTCTCATGGGGCCTGACTCTCAGGGTCAGGGGAAAATCCAATATATATCTGGTGATATCTCGGGTGCTATGAGAGATAGCGCAATAAATCAAAGTGTATTGTCTGCAGGAGGCCCTGGCGCATGAATATGTGCAGCGGGAACGACCTCGGACCACCAGGGGCCGAGAAAACCACCGTCTCATGGGGTCGGACACTCAGGGTCAGGGAAAAATCCAATATATATGTGGTGATATCTCGGGTGCTATTACAGATAGCGCAATAAATCAAAGTGCATTGTCTGTAGGAGGCCCTGGCGCATGAATCTGTGCAGCGGGAACGACCTCGGACCACCAGCGGCCGAGAAAACCACCGTCTCATGGGGTCGGACTGTCAGGATCAGGGAAAAATCCAATATATATCTGGTGATATCTCGGGTGCTATTAGAGATAGCGCAATAAATCAAAGTGCATTGTCTGTAGGAGGCACTGGCGAATGAATCGGTGCAGCAGGTACGACTTCGGACCACCAGGCGCCGAGAAAATTGCAGATATTCGGAATCCGTCACCCAAGGTCATGTAAAAATCCAGCATATATCTGGTGATATCTCGGGTGCTATTACAGATAGCGCAATAAACCAAAGTGAATTGTCTGCAGGAAGCCCTGGCGCATGAATCTGTTCAGCGGTATCGACCTCGGACCACGAGGGACCGATAAAACCATCGACACATGGGGCCGGACGGTCCGGGTCAAGGAAAAATCCAATATATATCTGGTGATATCTCGGGTGTTATTAGAGATAGCGCAATAAACCAAAGTGCATTGTGTGCAGGAAGCCCTGGCGCATGAATCCGTGCAGCGGGAACGACCTCGGACCACCAGGGGCCGAGAAAACCACCGTCTCATGGGGCCAGACTGTCAGGGTCAGGGAAAAATCCATAATATATCTGGTGATATCTCGGGTGCTCTTACAGATAGCGCACTAAACCAAAGTGAATTATCTGCAGGGGGCCCTGGCGCATGAATCTGTGCAGCGGGATCGACCTCGGACCACCAGGCGCCGAGAAAATTACAGATATTCGGAATCCGTCACCCAAGGTCAAGTAAAAATCCAGCATATATCTGGTGATACCTCGGGTGCTATTACAGATAGTGCAATAAATCCAAGTGCATTGTCTGCGGGAGGCCCTGGCGCATGAATCTGTGCAGAGGGATCGACATCGGACGACGAGGGACCGAGAAAACCACCGACACATGGGGCCGGACACTCAGGGTCGGGGAAAAATTCAATATATATCTGGTGATATCTCGGGTGCTCTTACAGATAGCGCACTAAACCAAAGAGAATTATCTGCAGGGGGCCCTGGTGCATGAACCTGTGCAGCGGGGACGACCTCGGAGCACCAGGGGCCGAGAAAACTACCGTCTCATGGGGCCGGACACTCAGGGTCAGGGAAAAATCCAATATATATCTGGTGATATCTCGGGTGCAACTAGAGATAGCGCAATAAACCAAAGTGCATTGTCTGCAGGAGGCCCTGGCGCATGGATCTGTGCAGCGGGAACGACGTCGGAGCACCAGGGGCCGAGAAAACCACCGTCTCATGGGGCCTGACACTCGGTGTCAGGCATTAATCCAATATATATGTGGTGATATCACGGGTGCTCTTACAGATAGCGCACTAAACCAAAGTGAATTATCTGCAGGGGCCCTGGCGCATGAATCTGTGCAGCGGGATCGACCTCGGACCATCAGGGACCGAGGTAATCACCGGCACATGGGGCCGGACTGTCAGGGTCAGGGAAAAATCCAATATATATCTGGTGGTATCTCGGGTGCTATTACAGATAGCGCAATAAATCAAAGTGCATTGTCTGCAGGAGGCCCTGGCGCATGAATCTGTGAAGCGGGATCGACCTCGGACCACCAAGGGCCAAGAAAACCACCGACACATGGGGCCGGACACACAGGGTCAGGGGTAAATCCAATATATATATGGTGATATCTCGGGTGCTATTACAGGAAGCGCAATAAATCATAGTACATTGTCTGTAGGAGGCCCTGGCGCATGAATCTGTGCAGCGGGATCGACCTCGGACTACGAGGGGCCGGGAAAACCACCGTCACATGGGGCCGGACTGTCAGGGTCAGGGAAAAATCCAATATATATATGGTGAGATCTCGGGTGCTATTAGAGATAGCGCAATAAATCAAAGTGAATTATCTGCAGGCTGCCCTGGCGCATGAATCTGTGCAGCGGGATCGACCTCGGACCACGAGGGACCGAGAGAACCATCGACACATGGGGCCGGACTGTCAGGGTCAAGGAAAAATCCATTACATCTCTGGTGATAACTCGGGTGCTATTACAGATAGCGCAATAAATCAAAGTGCATTGTCTGCAGGAAACCCTGGCGCATGCATCTTTGAAGCAGGAACTACATCGGATGTCCTGGGGGGGGGGGGGGGGGGAAATTACAGATTTTCGGTATCCGTCACCCAATGTCATGTAAAAATCCAATATATATATGGTGCTTTCCCGGGTGCTATTACAGATAGCGCGAAAAATCAAAGTGAATTATCTGCAGGAGGCCCTGGCGCATGCATCTGTGCAGCGGGAACGACCTCGGACCACCAGGGGCCGAGAAAACCACCGTCTCATGGGGCCGGACACTCAGGGTCAGGGAAAAATCAAATATATATCTGGTGATATCTCGGATGCTATTAGAGATAGCGCAATAAACCAAAGTGAATTATCTGCAGGATGCCCTGGCGCATGAATCTGTGCAGCGGGAACAACCTCGGACCACCAGGGGCCGAGAAAACCACCGTCTCAGGGGGCCGGACACTCAGGGTCGGGGAAAAATTCAATATGTATCTGATGATATCTCGGGTGCTCTTACAGATAGCGCACTAAAACAAAGTGAATTATCTGCAGGGGGCCCGGGGCATGAATCTGTGCAGCGGGAACGACCTCGGACCACCAGGGGCCGAGAAAACCACCGACACATGGGGCCGGACTGTCAGGGTCAGGGAAAAATCCAATATATATGTGGTGATATCGCGGGTGCTATTACAGATAGCGCAATAAATCAAAGTGCATTGCCTGTAGGAGGCCCTGGCGCATGAATCTGTGCAGCGGGATCGACCTCGGACTACGAGGGGCCGGGAAAACCACCGTCACATGGGGCCGGACTGTCAGGGTCAGGGAAAAATCCAATATATATATGGTGAGATCTCGGGTGCTCTTACAGATAGAGCAATAAATCAAAGTGCATTGTCTGTAGGAGGCCCTGGCGCATGAATCTGTGCAGGGGGAACGACCTCGGACCACCAGGGGCCGAGAAAACCACCGTCTCATGGGGTCGGACACTCAGGGTCAGGGAAAAATCCAATATATATCTGGTGATTTCTCGGGTGCTATTACAGATAGCGCAATAAATCAAGGTGCATTGTCTGTAGGAGGCCCTGGTGCATGAATCTGTGCAGCGGGAACGACCTCGGACCACCAGGGGCCGAGAAAACTACCGTCTCATGGGGCCGGACACTCAGGATCAGGGAAAAATCCAATATATATCTGGTGATATCTCGGGTGCTATAAGAGATAGCGCAATAAACCAAAGTGAATTATCTGCAGGAGGCCCTGGCGCATGAATCTGTGCAGCGGGAACGAACTCGGACCACCAGGGGCCGAAAAAACCACCGTCTCATGGGGTCGGACACTCAGGGTCAGGAAAAAATCCAATATATATCTGGTGATATCTCGGGTGCTATTAGAGATAGCGCAATAAATAAAAGTGCATTGTCTGTAGGAGGCCCCGGCGCATGAATCTGTGCAGCGGTATCGACCTCGGACCACTAGGGGCCGAGAAAACCACCGACACTTGGGGCCGGACACTCAGGGTCGGGGAAAAATTCAATATATATCTGGTGATATCTCGGCTGCTCTTACAGATAGCGCACTAACCCAAAGTGAATTATCTGCAGGGGGCCCTAGCACATGAATCTGTGCAGCGGGAACGACCTCGCACCACCAGGGGCCGAGAAAACCACCGACACATGGGGTCGGACACTCAGGGTCAGGGGATAATCCAATATATATCTGGTGATATCTCGGGTGCTATTACAGATCGCGCAATAAATCATAGTGCATTGTCTGTAGGAGGCACTGGCGAATGAATCTGTGCAGTCGGAACGACCTCGGACAACCAGGGGCCGAGAAAATTACAGATATTCGGAATCCGTCACCCAAGGTCATGTAAAAATCCAGCATATATCTGGTGATATCTCGGGTGCTATTGGAGATACCGCAATGAACCAAAGTGAATTATCTGCAGGAGGCCCTGGCGCATGAATCACTGCAGCGGGAACGACCTCGGACCACCAGGGGCCGAGAAAACCACCGTCTCATGGGGCCGGACACTCAGGATCAGGGAAAAATCCAATATATATCTGGTGATATCTCGGGTGCTATAAGAGATAGCGCAATAAATCAAAGTGCATTGTCTGTAGGAGGCACTGGCGAATGAATCTGTGCAACAGGAACGACTTCGGACCACCAGGCGCCGAGAAAATTGCAGATATTCGGAATCCGTCACCCAAGTTCATGTAAAAATCCAGCATATATCTGGTGATATCTCGGGTGCTATTACAGATAGCGCAATAAACCAAAGTGAATTGTCTGCAGGAAGCCCTGGCGCATGAATCTGTTCAGCGGTATCGACCTCGGACCACGAGGGACCGATAAAACCATCGACACATGGGGCCGGACTGTCCGGGACAAGGAAAAATCCAATATATATCTGGTGATATCTCGGGTGCTATTACAGATAGCGGAATAAATCAAAGTGCATTGTCTGGAGGAGTCCCTGGCGCATGAATCTGTGCAGCGGGATCGACCTCGGACCACCGGGGGCCGAGAAAACCACCGACACATTGGGCCGGTCTGTCAGGTTCAGGGAAAAATCCAATATATATCTGGTGATATCTCGGGTGCTATTACAGATAGCGCAATAAACCAAAGTGAATTGTCTGCAGGCTGCCCTGGCGCTGAATCTGTGCAGCGGGATCGGCCTCGGATCACCAGGGGCCGAGAAAACCACCGTCTCATGGGGCCTGACTCTCAGGGTCAGGGGAAAATCCAATATATATCTGGTGATATCTCGGGTGCTATGAGAGATAGCGCAATAAATCAAAGTGTATTGTCTGCAGGAGGCCCTGGCGCATGAATATGTGCAGCGGGAACGACCTCGGACCACCAGGGGCCGAGAAAACCACCGTCTCATGGGGTCGGACACTCAGGGTCAGGGAAAAATCCAATATATATGTGGTGATATCTCGGGTGCTATTACAGATAGCGCAATAAATCAAAGTGCATTGTCTGTAGGAGGCCCTGGTGCATGAACCTGTGCAGCGGGGACGACCTCGGAGCACCAGGGGCCGAGAAAACTACCGTCTCATGGGGCCGGACACTCAGGGTCAGGGAAAAATCCAATATATATCTGGTGATATCTCGGGTGCAACTAGAGATAGCGCAATAAACCAAAGTGCATTGTCTGCAGGAGGCCCTGGCGCATGGATCTGTGCAGCGGGAACGACGTCGGAGCACCAGGGGCCGAGAAAACCACCGTCTCATGGGGCCTGACACTCGGTGTCAGGCATTAATCCAATATATATGTGGTGATATCACGGGTGCTCTTACAGATAGCGCACTAAACCAAAGTGAATTATCTGCAGGGGCCCTGGCGCATGAATCTGTGCAGCGGGATCGACCTCGGACCATCAGGGACCGAGGTAATCACCGGCACATGGGGCCGGACTGTCAGGGTCAGGGAAAAATCCAATATATATCTGGTGGTATCTCGGGTGCTATTACAGATAGCGCAATAAATCATAGTGCATTGTCTGCAGGAGGCCCTGGCGCATGAATCTGTGAAGCGGGATCGACCTCGGACCACCAAGGGCCGAGAAAACCACCGACACATGGGGCCGGACACACAGGGAAGGGGAAAAATCCAATATATATCTGGTGATATCTCGGGTGCTATTACAGATAGCGCAATAAATCAAAGTGCATTGTCTGTAGGAGGCCCTGGCGCATGAATCTGTGCAGCGGGATCGACCTCGGACCACCAGGGGCCGAGAAAATCACCGTCACATGGGGCCGGACTGTCAGGGTCAGGGAAAAATCCAATATATATCTGGTGATATCTCGGGTGCTATTAGAGATAGCGAAATAAATCAAAGTGCATTGTCTGTAGGAGGCCCTGGCGCATGAATCTGTGCAGCGGGAACGACCTCGGACCACCAGGGGCCGAGAAAACCACCGTCTCATGGGGCCAGACTGTCAGGGTCAGGGAAAAATCCATAATATATCTGGTGATATCTCGGGTGCTCTTACAGATAGCGCACTAAACCAAAGTGAATTATCTGCAGGGGGCCCTGGCGCATGAATCTGTGCAGCGGGATCGACCTCGGACCACCAGGCGCCGAGAAAATTACAGATATTCGGAATCCGTCACCCAAGGTCAAGTAAAAATCCAGCATATATCTGGTGATACCTCGGGTGCTATTACAGATAGTGCAATAAATCCAAGTGCATTGTCTGCGGGAGGCCCTGGCGCATGAATCTGTGCAGAGGGATCGACCTCGGACCACCAGGGGCCGAGAAAACCACCGACACATGGGGCCGGACCCACAGGGTCAGGGAAAAATCCAATACATATCTGGTGATATCTAGGGTGCTCTTAGATATAGCGCACTAAACCAAAGTGCATTGTCTGTAGGAGGCCCTGGCGCATGAATCTGTGCAGCGGGATCGACCTCGGACCACCAAGGGCCGAGAAAACCACCGACACATGGGGCCGGACACTCAGGGAAGGGGAAAAATCCAATATATATCTGGTGATATCTCGGGTGCTATTACAGATAGCGCAATAAATCAAAGTGCATTGTCTGTAGGAGGCCCTGGCGCATGAATCTGTGCAGCGGGATCGACCTCGGACCACCAGGGGCCGAGAAAATCACCGTCACATGGGGCCGGACTGTCAGGGCCAGGGAAAAATCCAATATATATCAGGTGATATCTCGGGTGCTATTAGTGATAGCGAAATAAATCAAAGTGCATTGTCTGTAGGAGGCCCTGGCGCATGAATCTGTGCAGCGGGAACGACCTCGAACCACCAGGGGCCGAGAAAACCACCGTCTCATGGGGCCGGACACTCAGTGTCAGGGAAAAATCCAATATATATCTGGAAATATCTCAGGTGCTATAACAGATAGCGCCATAAATCAAAGTGCATTGTGTGCAGGAAGCCCTGGCGCATGAATGCGTGCAGCGGGAACAACCTCGGACCACCAGGGGCCGAGAAAACCACCGTCTCATGGGGCCAGACTGTCAGGGTCAGGGAAAAATCCATAATATATCTGGTGATATCTCGGGTGCTCTTACAGATAGCGCACTAAACCAAAGTGAATTATCTGCAGGGGGCCCTGGCGCATGAATCTGTGCAGCGGGATCGACCTCGGACCACCAGGCGCCGAGAAAATTACAGATATTCGGAATCCGTCACCCAAGGTCAAGTAAATATCCAGCATATATCAGGTGATACCTCGGGTGCTATTACAGATAGTGCAATAAATCCAAGTGCATTGTCTGCGGGAGGCCCTGGCGCATGAATCTGTGCAGAGGGATCGACCTCGGACCACCAGGGGCCGAGAAAACCACCGACACATGGGGCCGGACACTCAGGGTCAGGGAAAAATCCAATATATATCTGGTGATATCTCGGGTGCAACTAGAGATAGCGCAATAAACCAAAGTGCATTGTCTGCAGGAGGCCCTGGCGCATGGATCTGTGCAGCGGGAACGACGTCGGAGCACCAGGGGCCGAGAAAACCACCGTCTCATGGGGCCTGACACTCGGTGTCAGGCATTAATCCAATATATATGTGGTGATATCACGGGTGCTCTTACTGATAGCGCACTAAACCAAAGTGAATTATCTGCAGGGGGCCCTGGCGCATGAATCTGTGCAGCGGGAACGACCTCGGACCACCAGGGGCCGAGAAAACCACCATCTCATGGGGTCGGACTGTCAGGGTCAGGGAAAAATCCAATATATATATCTGGTGATATCTCGGGTGCTATTAGAGATAGCGCAATAAATCAAAGTGCATTGTCTGCAGGAGGCCCTGGCGCATGAATCTGTGCAGCGGGATCGACCTCGGACCACCAGGCGCCGAGAAAATTACAGATATTCGGAATCCGTCACCCAAGGTCAAGTAAAAATCCAGCATATATCTGGTGATACCTCGGGTGCTATTACAGATAGTGCAATAAATCCAAGTGCATTGTCTGCGGGAGGCCCTGGCGCATGAATCTGTGCAGAGGGATCGACATCGGACCACGAGGGACCGAGAAAACCACCGACACATGGGGCCGGACACTCAGGGTCGGGGAAAAATTCAATATATATCTGGTGATATCTCGGGTGCTCTTACAGATAGCGCACTAAACCAAAGAGAATTATCTGCAGGGGGCCCTGGTGCATGAACCTGTGCAGCGGGGACGACCTCGGAGCACCAGGGGCCGAGAAAACTACCGTCTCATGGGGCTGGACACTCAGGGTCAGGGAAAAATCCAATATATATCTGGTGATATCTCGGGTGCAACTAGAGATAGCGCAATAAACCAAAGTGCATTGTCTGCAGGAGGCCCTGGCGCATGGATCTGTGCAGCGGGAACGACGTCGGAGCACCAGGGGCCGAGAAAACCACCGTCTCATGGGGCCTGACACTCGGTGTCAGGCATTAATCCAATATATATGTGGTGATATCACGGGTGCTCTTACAGATAGCGCACTAAACCAAAGTGAATTATCTGCAGGGGCCCTGGCGCATGAATCTGTGCAGCGGGATCGACCTCGGACCATCAGGGACCGAGGTAATCACCGGCACATGGGGCCGGACTGTCAGGGTCAGGGAAAAATCCAATATATATCTGGTGGTATCTCGGGTGCTATTACAGATAGCGCAATAAATCAAAGTGCATTGTCTGCAGGAGGCCCTGGCGCATGAATCTGTGAAGCGGGATCGACCTCGGACCACCAAGGGCCGAGAAAACCACCGACACATGGGGCCGGACACACAGGGAAGGGGAAAAATCCAATATATATCTGGTGATATCTCGGGTGCTATTACAGATAGCGCAATAAATCAAAGTGCATTGTCTGTAGGAGGCCCTGGCGCATGAATCTGTGCAGCGGGATCGACCTCGGACCACCAGGGGCCGAGAAAATCACCGTCACATGGGGCCGGACTGTCAGGGTCAGGGAAAAATCCAATATATATCTGGTGATATCTCGGGTGCTATTAGAGATAGCGAAATAAATCAAAGTGCATTGTCTGTAGGAGGCCCTGGCGCATGAATCTGTGCAGCGGGATCGACCTCGGACCACCAGGCGCCGAGAAAATTACAGATATTCGGAATCCGTCACCCAAGGTCAAGTAAAAATCCAGCATATATCTGGTGATGCCTCGGGTGCTATTACAGATAGTGCAATAAATCCAAGTGCATTGTCTGCGGGAGGCCCTGGCGCATGAATCTGTGCAGAGGGATCGACCTCGGACCACCAGGGGCCTAGAAAACCACCGACACATGGGGCCGGACCCACAGGGTCAGGGAAAAATCCAATACATATCTGGTGATATCTAGGGTGCTCTTAGATATAGCGCACTAAACCAAAGTGCATTGTCTGTAGGAGGCCCTGGCGCATGAATCTGTGCAGCGGGATCGACCTCGGACCACCAAGGGCCGAGAAAACCACCGACACATGGGGCCGGACACTCAGGGAAGGGGAAAAATCCAATATATATCTGGTGATATCTCGGGTGCTATTAGTGATAGCGAAATAAATCAAAGTGCATTGTCTGTAGGAGGCCCTGGCGCATGAATCTGTGCAGCGGGAACGACCTCGAACCACCAGGGGCCGAGAAAACCACCGTCTCATGGGGCCGGACACTCAGTGTCAGGGAAAAATCCAATATATATCTGCAAATATCTCAGGTGCTATAACAGATAGCGCCATAAATCAAAGTGCATTGTGTGCAGGAAGCCCTGGCGCATGAATCCGTGCAGCGGGAACAACCTCGGACCACCAGGGGCCGAGAAAACCACCGTCTCATGGGGCCAGACTGTCAGGGTCAGGGAAAAATCCATAATATATCTGGTGATATCTCGGGTGCTCTTACAGATAGCGCACTAAACCAAAGTGAATTATCTGCAGGGGGCCCTGGCGCATGAATCTGTGCAGCGGGATCGACCTCGGACCACCAGGCGCCGAGAAAATTACAGATATTCGGAATCCGTCACCCAAGGTCAAGTAAATATCCAGCATATATCAGGTGATACCTCGGGTGCTATTACAGATAGTGCAATAAATCCAAGTGCATTGTCTGCGGGAGGCCCTGGCGCATGAATCTGTGCAGAGGGATCGACCTCGGACCACCAGGGGCCGAGAAAACCACCGACACATGGGGCCGGACACTCAGGATCAGGGAAAAATCCAATATATATCTGGTGATTTCTCGTTTGCTATTAGAGATAGCGCAATAAATCAAAGTGAATTATCTGCAGGGGGCCCTGGCGCATGAATCTGTGCAGCGGGAACGACCTCGGACCACCAGGGGCCGAGAAAACCACCATCTCATGGGGTCGGACTGTCAGGGTCAGGGAAAAATCCAATATATATATCTGGTGATATCTCGGGTGCTATTAGAGATAGCGCAATAAATCAAAGTGCATTGTCTGTAGGAGGCACTGGCGAATGGATCTGTGTAGCAGGAACTACCTCGGACCACCAGGGGCCGAGAAAATTACAGATATTCGGAATCCGTCACCAAAGGGCATGTAAAAATCCAGCATATATCTGGCGATATCACGGGTGCTATTACAGACAGCGCAATAAATCAAAGTGCATTGCCTGTAGGAGGCCCTGGCGCATGAATCTGTGCAGCGGGATCGACCTCGGACCACCAGGGGCCGAGAAAATCACCGTCTCATGGGGCCGGAATGTCAGGGTCAGGGAAAAATCCAATATATATCTGGTGATATCTCGGGTGCTATTAGAGATAGCGAAATAAATCAAAGTGCATTGTCTGCAGGAGGACCTAGCTCCTGAATCTGTGCAGCGGGAACGACCTCGGACCACCAGGGGCCGTGAAAACTACCGTCTCATGGGGCCGGACACTCAGGGTCAGGGAAAAATCCAATATATATCTGGTGATTTCTCGGGTGCCATTAGAGATAACGCAATAAATCAAAGTGCATTGTCTGTAGGAGGCACAGGCGAATGAATCTGTGCAGCAGGAACGACCTCGGACCACCAGGCGCCGAGAAAATTACAGATATTTGAAATCCGTCACCCAAGGTCATGTAAAAATCCAGCGTATATCTGGTGATATCTCGGGTGCTATTACAGATAGCGCAATAAATCAAAGTGCATTGTCTGTAGGAGTACCTGGCGCATGAATCTGTGCAGCGGGAACGACCTCGGACCACCAGGGGCCGACAAAATCACCGTCTCATTGGACCGGACTGCCAGGGTCGGGGAAAAATCCAATAAATATCTGGTGATATCTCGGGTGCTATTAGAGATAGCGCAATAAACTAAACTGCATTGTCTGCAGGAGGCACAGGCGCATGAATCTGTGCAGAGGGAACGACCTCGGTCTACCAGGGGCCGAGAAAACCACCGTCTCATGGGGTCGCACACTCAGGGTCAGGGGAAAATCCAATATATATCTGGTGATATCTCGGCTGCTATTAGAGATAGCGCAATAAACTAAAGTGCATTGTCTGCAGGAGGCCCTGGCGCATGAATCTGTGCAGCGGGGACGACCTCGGACCACCAGGGGCCGAGAAAACCACCGTCTCATGGGGTCGAAGCTCAGGGTCAGGGAAAAATCCAGCGTATATCTGGTGATATCTCGGGTGCTATTACAGATTGCGCAATAAATCAAAGTGCGTTGTCTGTAGGAGTACCTGGCGCATGAATCTGTGCAGCGGGAACGACCTCGGACCACCAGGGGCCGACAAAATCACCGTCTCATGGGGCCGGACTGTCAGGGTCGGGGAAAAATCCAATATATATCTGGTGATATCTCGGGTGCTATTACAGATAGCGAAATAAATCAAAGTGCATTGTCTGCAGGAGGCCCTGGCGCATGAATCTGTGCAGCGGGAACGACCTCGGACCACCAGGGGCCGAGAAAACCACCGTCTCATGGGGCCGGACACACAGGGTCAGGGAAAAATCCAATATATATCTGGTTATATATCGGGTGCTCTTACAGATAGCGCACTAAACCAAAGTGAATCATCTGCAGGGGGCCCTGGCGCATGAATCTGTGCAGCGGGAACGACCTCGGACCACCAGGGGCAGAGAAAACCACCGTCTCATGGGGCCGGACACTCAGGGTCAGGGAAAAATCAAATATATATCTGGTGATATCTCGGATGCTATTAGAGATAGCGCAATAAACCAAAGTGAATTATCTGCAGGAGGCCCTGGCGCATGAATCTGTGCAGCGGGAACGACCTCGGACCACCAGGGGCCGAAAAAACCACCGTCACATGGGGCCGGACTGTCAGGGTCAGGGAAAAATCCAATATATATGTGGTGATATCACGGGTGCTATTACAGATAGCGCAATAAATCAAAGTGCATTGTCTGTAGGAGGCCCTGGCGCATGAATCTGTGTGCCGGGATCGACCTCGGACTACGAGGGGCCGGGAAAACCACCGTCACATGGGGCCGGACTGTCAGGGTCAGGGAAAAATCCAATATATATATGGTGAGATCTCGGGTGCTCTTACAGATAGCGCAATAAATCAAAGTGCATTGTCTGTAGGAGGCCCTGGCGCATGAATCTGTGCAGGGGGAACGACCTCGGACCACCAGGGGCCGAGAAAACCACCGTCTCATGGGGTCGGACACTCAGGGTCAGGGAAAAATCCAATATATATCTGGTGATTTCTCGGGTGCTATTACAGATAGCGCAATAAATCAAAGTGCATTGTCTGCAGGAGGCCCTGGTGCATGAATCTGTGCAGCGGGAACGACCTCGGACCATCAGGGGCCGAGAAAACTACCGTCTCATGGGGCCGGACACTCAGGATCAGGGAAAAATCCAATATATATCTGGTGATATCTCGGGTGGTATAAGAGATAGCGCAATAAACCAAAGTGAATTATCTGCAGGAGGCCCTGGCGCATGAATCTGTGCAGCGGGATCGACCTCGGACCACCAGGCGCCGAGAAAATTACAGATATTCGGAATCCGTCACCCAAGGTCAAGTAAAAATCCAGCATATATCTGGTGATACCTCGGGTGCTCTTACAGATAGCGCACTAACCCAAAGTGAATTATCTGCAGGGGGCCCTAGCACATGAATCTGTGCAGCGGGAACGACCTCGGACCACCAGGGGCCGAGAAAACCACCGACACATGGGGTCGGACACTCAGGGTCAGGGGATAATCCAATATATATCTGGTGATATCTCGGGTGCTATTACAGATCGCGCAATAAATCATAATGCACTGTCTGTAGGAGGCACTGGCGAATGAATCTGTGCAGTCGGAACGACCTCGGACCACCAGGGGCCGAGAAAATTACAGATATTCGGAATCCGTCACCCAAGGTCATGTAAAAATCCAGCATATATCTGGTGATATCTCGGGTGCTATTGGAGATACCGCAATGAACCAAAGTGAATTATCTGCAGGAGGCCCTGGCGCATGAATCTCTGCAGCGGGAACGACCTCGGACCACCAGGGGCCGAGAAAACCACCGTCTCATGGGGCCGGACACTCAGGATCAGGGAAAAATCCAATATATATCTGGTGATATCTCGGGTGCTATAAGAGATAGCGCAATAAATCAAAGTGCATTGTCTGTAGGAGGCACTGGCGAATGAATCTGTGCAACAGGAACGACTACGGACCACCAGGCGCCGAGAAAATTGCAGATATTCGGAATCCGTCACCCAAGGTCATGTAATAATCCAGCATATATCTGGTGATTTCTCGGGTGCTATTACAGATAGCGCAATAAATCAAAGTGCATTGTCTGTAGGAGGCCCTGGCGCATGAATCTGTGTGCCGGGATCGACCTCGGACTACGAGGGGCCGGGAAAACCACCGTCACATGGGGCCGGACTGTCAGGGTCAGGGAAAAATCCAATATATATATGGTGAGATCTCGGGTGCTCTTACAGATAGCGCAATAAATCAAAGTGCATTGTCTGTAGGAGGCCCTGGCGCATGAATCTGTGCAGGGGGAACGACCTCGGACCACCAGGGGCCGAGAAAACCACCGTCTCATGGGGTCGGACACTCAGGGTCAGGGAAAAATCCAATATATATCTGGTAATTTCTCGGGTGCTATTACAGATAGCGCAATAAATCAAAGTGCATTGTCTGTAGGAGGCCCTGGTGCATGAATCTGTGCAGTGGGAACGACCTCGGACCACCAGGGGCCGAGAAAACTACCGTCTCATGGGGCCGGACACTCAGGATCAGGGAAAAATCCAATATATATCTGGTGATATCTCGGGTGGTATAAGAGATAGCGCAATAAACCAAAGTGAATTATCTGCAGGAGGCCCTGGCGCATGAATCTGTGCAGCGGGAACGACCTCGGACCACCAGGGGCCGAGAAAACCACCGTCTCATGGGGCCGGACACTCAGGATCAGGGAAAAATCCAATATATATCTGGTGATATCTCGGGTGCTATTAGAGATAGCGCAATAAATAAAAGTGCATTGTCTGTAGGAGGCCCTGGCGCATGAATCTGTGCAGCGGTATCGACCTCGGACCACTAGGGGCCGAGAAAACCACCGACACTTGGGGCCGGACACTCAGGGTCGGGAAAAAATTCAATATACATCTGGTGATATCTCGGCTGCTCTTACAGATAGCGCACTAACCCAAAGTGAATTATCTGCAGGGGGCCCTAGCACATGAATCTGTGCAGCGGGAACGACCTCGGACCACCAGGGGCCGAGAAAACCACCGACACATGGGGTCGGACACTCAGGGTCAGGGGATAATCCAATATATATCTGGTGATATCTCGGGTGCTATTACAGATCGCGCAATAAATCATAGTGCACTGTCTGTAGGAGGCACTGGCGAATGAATCTGTGCAGTCGGAACGACCTCGGACCACCAGGGGCCGAGAAAATTACAGATATTCGGAATCCGTCACCCAAGGTCATGTAAAAATCCAGCATATATCTGGTGATATCTCGGGTGCTATTGGAGATACCGCAATGAACCAAAGTGAATTATCTGCAGGAGGCCCTGGCGCATGAATCTCTGCAGCGGGAACGACCTCGGACCACCAGGGGCCGAGAAAACCACCGTCTCATGGGGCCGGACACTCAGGATCAGGGAAAAATCCAATATATATCTGGTGATATCTCGGGTGCTATAAGAGATAGCGCAATAAATCAAAGTGCATTGTCTGTAGGAGGCACTGGCGAATGAATCTGTGCAACAGGAACGACTTCGGACCACCAGGCGCCGAGAAAATTGCAGATATTCGGAATCCGTCACCCAAGGTCATGTAATAATCCAGCATATATCTGGTGATATCTCGGGTGCTATTACAGATAGCGCAATAAACCAAAGTGAATTGTCTGCAGGAAGCCCTGGCGCATGAATCTGTTCAGCGGTATCGACCTCGGACCACGAGGGACCGATAAAACCATCGACACATGGGGCCGGACTGTCCGGGACAAGGAAAAATCCAATATATATCTGGTGATATCTCGGGTGCTATTACAGATAGCGGAATAAATCAAAGTGCATTGTCCGTAGGAGGCCCTGGCGCATGAATCTGTGCAGGGGGAACGACCTCGGACCACCAGGGGCCGAGAAAACCACCGTCTCATGGGGTCGGACACTCAGGGTCAGGGAAAAATCCAATATATATCTGGTGATTTCTCGGGTGCTATTACAGATAGCGCAATAAATCAAAGTGGATTGTCTGTAGGAGGCCCTGGTTCATGAATCTGTGCAGCGGGAACGACCTCGGACCACCAGGGGCCGAGAAAAATACCGTCTCAGGGGGTCGGACACTCAGGGTCAGGGAAAAATCCAATATATATCTGGTGATATCTCGGGTGCTATTAGGGATGGCGCAATAAATCAAAGTGCATTGTCTGCAGGAGGCCCTGGCGGATGAATGTGTGCAGCAGGAACGACCTCGGACCACCAGGGGTCGAGAAAACCACCGACGCATGGGGCCGGACACCCAAGGTCATGTAAAAATCCAGAATGTATCTGATGATATCTCGGGTGCTATTACAGAGAGCGCGATAGATCAAAGTGCACTGTCTGCAGGAGGCCCTGGCGCATGAATCTGTGCAGCGGGATCGACCTCGGACCACCAGGGGCCGAGAAAACCACCGTCTCATGGGGCCGGACTGTCAGGGTCAAGGAAAAATCCATTATATATCTGGTGATATCTCGGGTGCTATTAGAGATAGCATAATAAACCAAAGTGCATTGTCTGCAGGAGACCCTGGCGCATAAATCTGTGCAGCACGAACGACCTCGGACCACCAGGGGCCGAGAAAATTACAGCTTTTCGGTATCCGTCGCCCAAGGTCATGTAAAAATCCGGCATATATCTGTTGATATCTCGGGTGCCATTGCAGATAGCGCGATAAATCAAAGTGCATTGTCTGCAGGAAGCCCTGGCGCCTGAATCTGTGCAGCGGGAACGACCTCGGACCACCAGGGGCCGAGAAAATCACCGACGCATGGGGCCGGACACCCAAGGTTATGTAAAAATCCAGGATGTATCTGATGGTCCCTCGGGTGCTATTAGAGATAGCGCAATAAATCAAAGTGAATTATCTGCAGGAGGTCCTGGCGCATGCATCTGTGGAGCGGGAACGACCTCGGAGCACCAGGGGCCGAGAAAACCACCGTCTCATGGGGCCGGACACTCGGGGTCAGGGAACAATCCAATATATCTCGGGTGCTCTTAGAGATAGCGCACTAAACCAAAGTGAATTATCTGCAGGGGGCCCTGGCGCATGAATCTGTGCAGCGGGAACGACCTCGGACCACCAGGGGCCGAGAAAACCACCGTCTCATGGGGTGGGACACTCACGGTCAGGGAAAAATCCAATATATATCTGGTGAAATCTCGGGTGCTATTACAGGTAGCGCAATAAATCAAAGTGCATTGTCTGTAGGAGTCCCTGGCGCATGAATCTGTGCAGCGGGAACGACCTCGAACCACCAGGGGCCGAGAAAACCACCGTCTCATGGGGCCGGACACTCAGTGTCAGGGAAAAATCCAATATATATCTGCAAATATCTCAGGTGCCATAACAGATAGCGCCATAAATCAAAGTGCATTGTGTGCAGGAAGCCCTGGCGCATGAATCCGTGCAGCAGGAACGACCTCGGACAACCAGGGGCCGAGAAAACCACCGTCTCATGGGGCCAGACTGTCAGGGTCAGGGAAAAATCCAACATATATCTGGTGATATCTCGGGTGCTCTTAGAGATAGCGCAATAAATCAAAGTGCATTGTCTGCAGGAGGCCCTAGCGCATGAATCTGCGCAGCGGGAACGACCTCGGACCACCAGGGGCCGAAAAAACTACCGTCCCATGGGGCCGGACACTCAGGGTCAGGGGAAAAACCAATATATATATGGTGATATCTTGGGTGCTATTACAGATAGCGCAATAAATCAAAGTGCATTGACTGTAGGAGGCACTGGCGCATGAATCTGTGCAGCGGGATCGACCTCGGACCACGAGGGACCGAGAAAACCATCGACACATTGGGCCGGAATGTCAGGGTCGGGGAAAAATCCAATATATATCTGGTGATTTCTCGTTTGCTATTAGAGATAGCGCAATAAATCAAAGTGCATTGTCTGTAGGAGGCACTGGCGAATGAATCTGTGCAGCGGGATCGACCTCGGACCACCAGGCGCCGAGAATATTACAGATATTCGGAATCCGTCACCCAAGGTCAAGTAAAAATCCAGCATATATCTGGTGATACCTCGGGTGCTATTACAGATAGTGCAATAAATCCAAGTGCATTGTCTGCGGGAGGCCCTGGCGCATGAATCTGTGCAGAGGGATCGACATCGGACCACGAGGGACCGAGAAAACCACCGACACATGGGGCCGGACACTCAGGGTCAGGGAAAAATCCAATATATATCTGGTGATATCTCGGGTGCAACTAGAGATAGCGCAATAAACCAAAGTGCATTGTCTGCAGGAGGCCCTGGCGCATGGATCTGTGCAGCGGGAACGACGTCGGAGCACCAGGGGCCGAGAAAACCACCGTCTCATGGGGCCTGACACTCGGTGTCAGGCATTAATCCAATATATATGTGGTGATATCACGGGTGCTCTTACAGATAGCGCACTAAACCAAAGTGAATTATCTGCAGGGGCCCTGGCGCATGAATCTGTGCAGCGGGATCGACCTCGGACCATCAGGGACCGAGGAAATCACCGGCACATGGGGCCGGACTGTCAGGGTCAGGGAAAAATCCAATATATATCTGGTGGTATCTCGGGTGCTATTACAGAGAGCGCAATAAATCAAAGTGCATTGTCTGTAGGAGGCCCTGGCGCATGAATCTGTGCAGCGGGATCGACCTCGGACTACGAGGGGCCGGGAAAACCACCGTCACATGGGGCCGGACTGTCAGGGTCAGGGAAAAATCCAATATATATATGGTGAGATCTCGGGTGCTCTTACAGATAGCGCAATAAATCAAAGTGCATTGTCTGTAGGAGGCCCTGGCGCATGAATCTGTGCAGAGGGATCGACCTCAGACCACCAGGGGCCGAGAAAACCACCGACTCATGGGGCCGGACACTCAGGGTCGGGGAAAAATTCAATATATGTCTGGTGATATCTCGGGTGCTCTTACAGATAGCGCACTAAACCAAAGTGAATTATCTGCAGGGGGCCCTGGCGCATGAATCTGTGCAGCGGGAACGACCTCGGACCACCAGGGGCCGAGAAAACCACCGACACATGGGGTCGGACTGTCGGGGTCGGGGAAAAATCCAATATATATCTGGTGATATCTCGGGTGCTATTACAGATAGCGCAATAAATCAAAGTGCATTGTCTGTAGGAGGCCCTGGCGCATGAATCTGTGCAGCGGGAACGACATCGGACAACCAGGGGCCGAGAAAACCATCGACACATGGGGCCGGACTGTCAGGGTCAAGGAAAAATCCAATATATATATGGTGATATCTCGGGTGCTATTAGAGATAGCGCAATAAATCAAAGTGCATTGTCTGTAGGAGGCACTAGCGAGTGAGTCTGTGCAGCAGGAACTACCTCGGACCACCAGGGGCCGAGAAAACCACCGTCTCATGGGGTCGCACACTCAGGGTCAGGGGAAAATCCAATATATATCTGGTGATATCTCGGCTGCTATTAGAGATAGCGCAATAAACCAAAGTGCATTGTCTGCAGGAGGCCATGGCGCATGAATCTGTGCAGCGGGAACGACCTCGGACAACCAGGGGCCGAGAAATCTACCGTCTCATGGGGCCGGACACTCAGGGCCCGGGAAAAATCCAATATATATCTGGTGATATCTCGGGTGCTATTAGAGATAGCGCAATAAATCAAAGTGCATTGTCTGTAGGAGGCCCTGGCGCATGAATCTATGCAGCGGGATCGACCTCGGACCACCAGGGGCCGAGAAAATCACCGTCTCATGGGGCCGGACTGTCAGGGTCGGGGAAAAATCCAATATACATCTGGTGATATCTCGGGTGCTATTACAGATAGCGAAATAAATCAAAGTGCATTGTCTGCAGGAGGCGCTGGCGCATGAATCTGTGCAGCCGGAACGACCTCGGACCTCCAGGGGCCGAGAAAACCACCGTCTCATGGGGCCTGGCACTCAGGGTCAGGGAATAATCCAAAATATATCTGGTGATATCTCGGGTGCTATTAGAGATAGCGCAATAAATCAAAGTGCATTGTCTGTAGGAGGCCCTGGCGCATGAATCTATGCAGCGGGATCGACCTCGGACCACCAGGGGCCGAGAAAATCACCGTCTCATGGGGCCGGACTGTCAGGGTCAGGGAAAAATCCAATATATATCTGGTGATATCTCGGGTGCTATTAGCGATTGCGCAATAAACCAAAGTGAATTATCTGCAGGAGGCCCAGGTACATGAATATTTGCAGCGGGAACGACCTCGGACCACCAGGGGTCGAGAAAACCACCGAAACATGGGGCCGGGCACTCAGGGTCAGGGAAAAATCCAATATATATCTGGTGATATCTCGGGTGCTATTACAGATAGCGCAATAAATCAAAGTGCATTGTCTGTAGGAGCCGCTGGCGCATGTATCTGTGCAGCGGGAACGACCTCGGACAACCAGGGGCCGTGAAAACTACCGTCTCATGGGGCCGGACACTCAGGGTCAGGGAAAAATACAATATATATCTGCTGATATCTCGAGTGCTATTAGAGATAGCGCAATAATCCAAAGTGCATTGTCTGCAGCAGGCACTGGCGAGTGAGTCTGTGCAGCAGGAACTACCTCGGACCACCAGGGGCCGAGAAAACCACCGTCTCATGGGGTCGCACACTCAGGGTCAGGGGAAAATCCAATATATATCTGGTGATATCTCGGCTGCTATTAGAGATAGCGCAATAAACCAAAGTGCATTGTCTGCAGGAGGCCATGGCGCATGAATCTGTGCAGCGGGAACGACCTCGGACCACCAGGGGCCGAGAACACTGCCGCCTCATGGGGCCGGACACTCTGGGTCAGGGAAAAATCCAATATATATATCTGGTGATATCTCGGGTGCTATTAGAGATAGCGCAATATATCAAAGTGCATTGTCTGTAGGAGGCCCTGGCGCATGAATCTATGAAGCGGGATCGACCTCGGACCACCAGGGGCCGAGAAAATCACCGTCTCATGGGGCCGGACTGTCAGGGTCAGGGGAAAATCCAATATATATATGGTGATATCTCGGGTGCTATTAGAGATAGGGCAATAAATCAAAGTCCATTGTCTGTAGGAGGCCCTGGCGCATGAATCTGTGCAGCGGGAACGACCTCGGACCACCAGGGGCCGAGAAAACTACCGTCTCATGGGGCCGGACTGTCAGGGTCAGGGAAAAATCCAATATATATCAGGTGATATCTCGGGTGCTATTACAGATAGCGCAATAAATCAAAGTGCATTGTCTGTAGGATACACTGGCGAATGAATCTGTGCAGCAGGAACGACCTCGGACCACCAGGCGCCGAGAAAATTACAGATATTTGGAATCCGTCACCCAAGGTCATGTAAAAATCCAGCGTATATCTGGTGATATCTCGTGTGCTATTACAGATAGCGCAAGAAATCAAAGGGCATTGTCTGTAGGAGACCCTGGCGCATGAATCAGTGCAGCGGGATCGACCTCGGACCACCAGGGGCCGAGAAAACCACCGTCTCATGGGGTCGGACACTCAGGGTCAGGGAAAAATCCAATATAAATCTGGTGATATCTCGGGTGCTATTACAGATAGCGCAATAAATCAAAGTGCATTGTCTGTAGGAGGCCCTGGCGCATGAATCTGTGCAGCAGGAACTACCTCGGACCCCCAGGGGCGGAGAAAATTACAGATATTCGGAATCCGTCACCCAACGTCATGTAAAAATCCAGCATATATCTGGTGATATCTCGGGTGCTATTACAGATAGCGCAACAAACCAAAGTGATTTATCTGCAGGAGGCCCTGGCGCATGAATCTGTGCAGCGGGAACGACCTCGGACCACCAGGGGCCGAGAAAACCACCGACACATGGGGCCGGACTGTCAGGGTCAGGGAAAAATCCAATATATATCTGGTGATATCTCGGGTGCTATTACAGATAGCGCAATAAACCAAAGTGCATTGTCTGCAGCAGGCCCTGGCGCATGAGTCTGTGCAGCGGGAACGACCTCGGACCACCAGGGGCCGAGAAAATCACCGTCTCATGGGGCCGGACCGTCAGGGTCAGGGAAAAATCTAATATAGATCTGGTGATATCTCGGGTGCTATTAGAGATAGCGCAATAAATCAAAGTGCATTGCCTGTAGGAGGCACTGGCGAATGAATCTGTGCAGCAGGAACGACCTCGGACCACCAGGCGCCGAGAAAATTACAGATATTCGGAATCCGTCACACAAGGTCATGTAAAAATCCAGCATATATCTGGTGATATCCCGTGTGCTATTACAGATAGCGCAATAAACCAAAGTGCATTGTCTGCAGGAGGCCCTGGCGCATGAATCTGTGCAGCGGTATCTACCTCGGACCACGAGTGGCCGAGAAAATCACCGTCTCATGGGGCCGGACTGTCAGGGTCAGGGAAAAATCCAATATATATATGGTGATATCTCTGGTGCTATTACAGATAGCGCAATAAATCAAAGTGCATTGTCTGTAGGAGGCCCTGGCGCATGAATCTGTGCAGCGGGATCTACCTCGGACCACGAGTGGCCGAGAAAATCACCGTCTCATGGGGCCGGACTGTCAGGGTCAGGGAAAAATCCAATATATATCTGGTGATATCTCGGGTGCTATTACAGATAGCGCAATAAATCAAAGTGCATTGCCTGTAGGAGGCACTGGCGAATGAATCTGTGCAGCAGGAACGACCTCGGACCACCAGGTGCCGAGAAAATTACAGATATTTGGAATCCGTCACCCAAGGTCATGTAAAAATCCAGCGTATATCTGGTGATATCCCGTGTGCTATTACAGATAGCGCAATAAACCAAAGTGCATTGTCTGCAGGAGGCCCTGGCGCATGAATCTGTGCAGCGGGAACGACCTCGGACCACCAGGGGCCGAGAAAACCACCGTCTCATGGGGCCGGACACTCAGGGTCAGCGGAAAATCCAATATATATCTGGTGATATCTCGGGTGCTATTACAGATAGCGCAATAAATCAAAGTGCATTGTCTGTAGGAGGCCCTGGCGCTTGAATCAGTGCAGCGGGATCGACCTCGGACCACCAGGGGCTGAGAAAACCACCGTCTCATGGGGTCGGACAAACAGGGTCAGGGAAAAATCCAATATAAATCTGGTGATATCTCGGGTGCTATTAGAGATAGCGTAATAAACCAAAGTGCATTGTCTGTAGGAGGCACTGGCGAATGAATCTGTGCAGCGGCATCGACCACGGACCACCAGGGGTCGAGAAAGCCACCGAAACATGGGGCCGGGCACTCAGGGTCAGGGAAAAATCCAATATATATCTGGTGATATCTCGGGTGCTATTAGAGATAGCGCAATAAATCAAAGTGCATTGCCTGCAGGAGGCCCTGGCGCATGAATCTGTGTAGCGGACACGACGTCGGACCAGCAGGGACCAAGAAAGTTACAGATTTTCGGTATCCGTCACCCAACGTCATGTAAAAATAGAGCATATATCTGGTGATATCTCGGATGCTATTAGAGAGTGCGCAATAAATTAAAGTGCATTGTCTGTAAGAGGCACTGGCGAATTAATCTGTGCAGCAGGAACTACCTCGGACCCCCAGGGGCGGAGAAAATTACAGATATTCGGAATCCGTCACCCAACGTCATGTAAAAATCCAGCATATATCTGGTGATATCTCGGGTGCTATTTCAGATAGCGCAACAAACCAAAGTGATTTATCTGCAGGAGGCCCTGGCGCATGAATCTGTGCAGCGGGAACGACCTCGGACCACCAGGGGCCGAGAAAACCACCGACACATGGGGCCGGACTGTCAAGGTCAGGGAAAAATCCAATATATATCTGGTGATATCTCGGGTGCTATTACAGATAGCGCAATAAACCAAAGTGAATTGTCTGCAGCAGGCCCTGGCGCATGAGTCTGTGCAGCGGGAACGACCTCGGAGCACCAGGGGCCGAGAAAACCACCGTCTCATGGGGCCTGGCACTCAGGCTCAGGGAAAAATCCAAAATATATCTGGTGATATCTCGTGTGCTATTACAGATAGCGCAATAAATCAAAGTGCATTGTCTGTAGGAGGCCCTGGCGCATGAATCGATGCAGCGGGATCGACCTCGGACCACCAGGGGCCGAGAAAATCACCGTCTCATGGGGCCGGACTGTCAGGGTCAGGGAAAAATCTAATATATATCTGGTGATATCTCGGGTTCTATTAGAGATAGCGCAGTAAATCAAAGTGAATTATCTGCAGGGGGCCCTGGCTCATGAATCTGTGCAGCGGGAACGACCTCGGACCACCAGGGGCCGAGAATACCACCGACACATGGGGCCGGGCACTCAGGGTCAGGGAAAAATCCAATATATATCTGTGGATATCTCGGGTGCTCTTACAGATAGCGCACTAAACCAAAGTGAATTATCTGCAGGGGGCCCTGGCACATGAATCTGTGCAGCGGGGACGACCGCGGACCACCAGGGGCAGAAAAACCACCGTCTCATGGGGCCGGTCCCTCAGGGTCAGGGAAAAATCCAATATATATCTGGTGATATCTCGGGTGCTATTAGAGAGAGCGCAATAAACAAAAATGAATTATCTGCAGGAGGCCCTGGCGCATGAATCTGTGCAGCGGGAACGACCTCGGACCACCAGGGGCCGAGAAAACCACCGTCTCATGGGGTCGGACACTCAGGGTCAGGGAAAAATCCAATATATATCTGGTGATATCTCGGGTGCTATGAGAGATAGCGCAATAAACCGAAGTGAATTATCTGATCGAGGCCCTGGCGCATGAATCTGTGCAGCGGGAACGACCTCGGACCACAAGGGGTCGAGTAAACCACCGTTTCATGGGGTCGGACACTCAGGGTCAGGGAAAAATCCAATATATATCTGGTGATATCTCGGGTGCTATAATAGATAGCGCAATAAATCAAAGTGCATTGTCTGTAGGAGGCCCTGGCACATGAATCTATGCAGCGGGATCGACCTCGGACCACCAGGGGCCGAGAATACCACCGACACATGGGGCCGGGCACTCAGGGTCAGGGAAAAATCCAATATATATCTGGGGATATCTCGGGTGCTCTTACAGATAGCGCACTAAACCAAAGTGAATTATCTGCAGGGGGCCCTGGCACATGAATCTGTGCAGCGGGGACGACCGCGGACCACCAGGGGCCGAAAAACCACCGTCTCATGGGGCCGGACCCTCAGGGTCAGGGAAAAATCCAATATATATCTGGTGATATCTCGGGTGCTATTAGAGAGAGCGCAATAAATCAAAATGAATTATCTGCAGGGGGCCCTGGCGCATAAATCTGTGCAGCGGGAACGACCGCGGACCCCCAGGGGCCGAGAAAACCACCGTCTCATGGGGTCGGACACTCAGGGTCAGGGAAAAATACAATATATATCTGGTGATATCTCGGGTGCTATTAGAGATAGCAAAATAAATCAAAGGGCATTGTCTGCAGGAGGCCCTGGCGCATGAATCTGTGCAGCGGGAACGACCTCGGCCCGCCAGGGGCCGAGAAAACCACCGTCTCATGGGGCCGGACACCCAAGGTCATGTAAAAATCCAGGATGTATCTGGTGATATCTCGGGTGTTATTAGAGATAGCGCAGTAAACCAAAGTGCATTGACTGCAGGAGGCCCTGGCGCATGAGTCTGTGCAGCAGGAACGACCTCGGACCACCAGGGGCCGCGAAAATTACAGCTTTTCGGTATCCGTCGCCCAAGGTCATGTAAAAATCCGGCATATATCTGGTGATATCTCGGGTGGTATTAAAGATAGCGCAATAAACCAAAGTGAATTATCTGCAGGAGGCCCTGGCGCATGAATCTGTGCAGCGGGATCGACCTCGGACCACCAGGGGCCGAGAAAATCACCGACACATTGGGCAGGACACCCAGGGTCGGAGAAAAATCCAATATATATATCTGGTGATATTTCGGGTGCTCTTACAGATAGCGCACTAAACCAAAGTGAATTATCTGCAGGGGGCCCTGGCGCATGAATCTGTGCAGCGGGAGCGACCTCGGACCACCAGGGGCAGCGAAAACCTCCGACACATGGGGCAGGAAACCCAAGGTCATGTAAAAATCCAGAATGTATCTGATGATATCTCGGGTGCTATTACAGATAGCGCGATAAATCAAAGTGCACTGTCTGCAGGAGGCCCTGGCGCATGAATCTGTGCAGCGGGATCGACCTCGAACCACCAGGGGCCGGGAAAACCACCGACACATGGGGCCGGACACTCAGGGTCAGGGAAAAATCCAGCATATATCTGGTGGTATCTCGGGTGCTATTACAGATAGCGCAATAAACCAAAGTGCATTGTCTGCAGGAGGCCCTGGCGCATGAATCTGTGCAGCGGGATCGACCTCGGACCACCAGGGCCCGGGAAAATCACCGTCTCATGGGGCCGGCCTGTCAGGGTCAGGGGAAAATCCAATATATATCTGGTGATAACTCGGGTGCTATTAGAGATAGCGCAGTAAATCAAAGTTCATTGTCCGTATGAGGCCCTTGCGCATGAATCTGTGCCGCGGGAACGACCTCGGACCACGAGGGACCGAGAAAACCATCGACACATGGGGCCGGACAGTCAGGGTCTAGGAAAAATCCAATATATATCTGGTGATATCTCGGGTGCTATTACAGATACCGCAATAAACCAAAGTGAATTACCTGCAGGAGGCCCTGGCGCATGAATCCGTGCCGCGGGAACGACCTCGGACCACCAGGGGTCGAGAGAACCACCGACGCATGGGGCCGGACACTCAGGGTCCGGGAAAAATCCAGCATATATCTGGTGGTATCTCGGGTGCTATTACAGATAGCGCAATAAACCAAAGTGCATTGTCTGCAGGAGGCCCTGGCGCATGAATCTGTGCAGCGGGATCGACCTCGAACCACCAGGGGCCGGGAAAACCACCGACACATGGGGCCGGACACTCAGGGTCAGGGAAAAATCCAGCATATATCTGGTGGTATCTCGGGTGCTATTACAGATAGCGCGATAAATCAAAGTGCACTGTCTGCAGGAGGCCCTGGCGCATGAATCTGTGCAGCGGGATCGACCTCGGACCACCAGGCGCCGAGAAAACTACCGTCTCATGGGGTCGGACACTCTGGGTCAGGGAAAAATCCAATATAAATCTGGTGATATCTCGGGTGCTATTACAGATAGCGCAATAAGTCAAAGTGCATTGTCTGCAGGAGGCTCTGGCGCATGAATCTGTGCAGTGGGAACGACCTCGGACCACTAGGGGCCGAGAAAACCACCGTCTCATGGGGTCGGACTGTCAGGGTCAGGGAAAAATCCAATATATATCTGGTGATATCTCGGGTGCTATTAGAGATAGCGCAATAAATCAAAGTGCATTGTCTGTAGGTGGCCCTCGCGCATGAATCTGTTCAGCGGGATCGACCTCGGACCACGAGGGACCGAGAAAACCATCGACACATGGGGCCGGACTGTCAGGGTCAGGGAAAAATCCAATATAAATCTGGTGATATCTCGGGTGCTATTACAGATAGCGCAATAAGTCAAAGTGCACTTCCTGCAGGAGGCCCAGGCGCATGAATCTGTGCAGCGGTATCGACCTCGGACCACCAGGGGCCAAGATAACCACCGACACATGGTGCCGGACAATCATGGTCAGGGATAAATCCAGCATATATCTGGTGATATCTTGGGTGCTATTAGAGATAGCGCAATAAATCAAAGTGAATTATCTGCAGGAGGCCCTGGCGCATGAATCTGTGCAGCGCGATCTACCTCGGACCACCAGGGGCCGAGAAAATTACAGCTTTTCTGTATCCGTCGCCCAAGGTCATGTAAAAATCCGGCATATATCTGGTGATATCTCGGGTGGTATTAAAGATAGCGCAATAAACCAAAGTGAATTATCTGCAGGAGGCCCTGGCGCATGAATCTGTGCCGCGGGAACGACCTTGGACCACCAGGGGTCGAGAGAACCACCGACGAATGGGGCCGGACACCCAAGGTCATGTAAAAATCCAGAATGTATCTGATGATATCTCGGGTGCTATTACAGATAGCGCAATAAATCAAAGTGCATTGTCTGTAGGAGGCCCTGGCGCATGAATCTATGCAGCGGGATCGACCTCGGACCTCCAGGGGCCGAGAAAATCACCGTCTCATGGGGCCGGTCTGTCAGGGTCAGGGAAAAATCAAATATATATCTGGTGAAATCTCGGGTGCTATTAGAGATAGCGCTATAAATCAAAGTATCAATATAGTTTTATTAGTTTTACATAGTTTTACATAGTTGTATAAAGTTTTATATCGTTTTATATAGTTTTTAATAGTTTTGTATAGCTTTATATAGTTTTATATAGTTTTATATAGTTTTATATAGTTTTATATAGTTTTATATAGTGTTATATGGTGTTATATAGTTGTATAGAGTTTTATATAGTTTTATATAGTTTTTTATATTTTTATATAGTTTTACATAGCTTTATATAGTTTTATATAGTTCTATAGTGTTTTATATGGGTTTATATAGTTTTGTTAGTTTTATATAGTTTTATATAGTACTATACAGTTTTATATAGTTTTATTAGTTTTATATAGTTTTATATAGTTTTATATAGTTTTATATAGTTTTATATAGTTTTATATAGTTTTATATAGTTTTATATTGTTTAATATAGTTCTATAGAGTTTTAAATAGATTTGTTAGTTTTGTATAGTTATATATAGTTTTATATAGTTTTATATAGTTTTATATAGTTTTATATAGTTTTATATAGTTTTATATAGTTTTACATAGTTCTATAGAGTTTTATATGGGTTTATATAGTTTTGTTAATTTTATATAATTTTAATAGTTTTATAGTGTTTTATATAGTTTTGTCAGTTTTATATAGTTTCGTATAGTTTTATATAGTTTTATTAGTTTTATATAGTTTTATATAGTTTTATATAGTTTTATATAGTTTTATATGGTTTTATATAGTTTTGGTAGTTTTATATAGTTTTATTAGATTTATATAGTTTTATACAGGTTTATATAGTTTTGTTAGTTTTATATCGTTTTATATAGTTTTATTAGATTTACATAGTTTTATATAGTTTTATGTAGTTTTATATAGATTTATAAAGTTTTATATAGTTTTATTAGATTTACATATATTTATCTACTTTTATATAGTATTATGTATTTTTATATAGTTTTATTAGTTTTATATAGTTCTATATAGTTTAATACAGTTTTATATTGTTTTATATAATTTTATATTGTTTTATATAGCTTCATATACTTTTATATAGCATTATATAGTTTTATATAGTTTTATATAGCTTCATATAGTTTTATATAGTTTTATATAGTTTTATATAGTTTTATACATTTTTATATAGTTTTATACTGTTTTATAATGTTTTATATAGTTTTATATTGTTTTATATAGTTTCATATAGTTTTATATAGTTTTATATAGTTTTATTTAGTATTATATAGTTTTATATAGTTTTATGTAATTTTATACAGATTTATAAAGTTTTATATAGTTTCATAT
The DNA here is from genome assembly GCF_051020985.1 of Nomia melanderi. Taxonomy (NCBI): domain Eukaryota; kingdom Metazoa; phylum Arthropoda; class Insecta; order Hymenoptera; family Halictidae; genus Nomia; species Nomia melanderi. The sequence continues at coordinate 17,226 of NW_027475278.1, read as the reverse complement.
AGTTTTATATTGTTTTATATAGGTTTATATAGTTTTGTTAGTTTTATATAGTTTTACATAGTTTTATATAGTTTTATATAGTAATATATAGATTTATATAGTTTTATATAGTTTTATATAGTTTTATACAGTCTTATATAGCTTTATATAGTTTTATACAGTATTATACAGTTTTATATAGTTTTAAATAGTTCTACATAGGTTTATATAGCTTTATATAGTTTTATATAGTTTTATATAGTTTTATATAGTTTTATATAGTTTTCTTTGTTTTATATAATTTTATATAGTTTTATGTAGTTTCATATAGTTTTATAGAGTTTTATATAGTTTTATATAGTTTTATATAGTTTTATATAGTTTCATATAGTTTTATAGAGTTTTATATAGTTTTATAGAGGTTTATATAGTTTTACATAGTTTTGTTAGTTCTATACATATTTACATAGTTTTATAGGGTATTATACAGTTTTATATAGTTTTGTTAGTTTTATATAGTTTTTATAGTTTTATTAGTTTTATATAGTTTTATATAGTACTATATAGTTTTATATAATTTTATTAGTTTTGTATAGTTTTATATAGTTCTATAGAGTTTTATATAGGTTTATATAGTTTTGTTAGTTTTATATAGTTTTTTATAACTTTATATTGTTTTATATAGTTTTATATAGTTATATATTGTTTTATATAGTTTTTATAGTTTTATATTGTTTTATATAGTTTTATATTGTTTTATATAGTTTTATATAGTTTTGTTAGTGATATATATTTTTATATAGTTTTATATAGGGTTATATATTTTTATATAGTTTTATATAGTTTTATATAATTTTATATAGTTTTATATAGTGTTATATAGTTTTATAGAGTTTTATATTGTTTCATATAGTTTTATATAGTTTTACATAATTTTATACAATTTTATAGAGGTTTATATAGGTTTATATAGTTTTATATAGATTTATATAGTTTTGTTAGTGATATATATTTTTATATAGTTTTATATAGGGTTATATATTTTTATATAGTTTTATATAATTTTATATAATTTTATATAATTTTATTAGTTTTGTATAGTTTTATATAGTTTTATATAGTTTATATAGTTTTATATAGTTTTATATAGTTTTATATAGTTTTATATATTTTTATATAGTTTTTATATAGTTTTGTTAGATTTATATAGTTTTTTATAGCTTTATATTGTTTTATATAGTTTTATATAGTTATATATTGTTTTATATAGTTTTTTATAGTTTTATTTTGTTTTATATACTTTTATATACTTTTATATAGTTTTATATAGGTTTATATATTTCTATATTGTTTTATATAGTTTTGTTAGTTTATATATTTTTATATAGTTTTATATAGTTTTATATAGTTTTATAAAGGTTTATATAGTTTTATATAGTTTTGTTAGTTTTATACAGATTTACATAGTTTTATAGGGTATTATATAGTTTTATATAGTTATATTAGCTTTATACAGTTTTATATAGTACTATACAGTTTTATATAATTTTAATAGTTTTATAGAGTTTTATATAGTTTTATATAGCTTGATATTGTTTGATATAGTTTTATAGAGTTTTATAAAGTTTTATATTGTTTTATATAGTTTTGTTAGTTTTATATATTTTTTAAATAGTTTTATATAGTTTTATATAGTTTTGTTAGTTTTATACAGTTTTACATAGTTTTATAGATTATTATATAGTTTAATATAGTTTTATTAGTTTTATACAGTTTATATAGTTTTACTAGTTTTATATAGTTTTGATAGTTTTATATAGTTTTATATAGTTTTATATAGTTTTACTAGTTTTATATAGATTTGTTAGTTTTGTATAGTTTTATATAGTTTTATATAGTTTTATATAGTTTTATATAGTTTTATATTGTTTTATATAGTTTTATACAGTTTTATATAGTTTTATATAGTTTTGTTAGTTATATATAGTTTTGTATAGTTTTATATAGGTTAATATATTTTTATATAGCATTATATGTTTTATATAGTTTTATATAGTTTTATATAGTTTTATATAGTTTTATATAGTGTTATATAGTTTTATAGAGTTATATATAGTTTTATATAGTTTTATATAGTTTTATATAGTTTTATATAGTTTTATATAGTTTTATATAGCTTTATATAGTTTTTATATAATTTTATATACTTTTTTAGATGTTTATATAGTTTTATATAGTTTTGTTAGTTTTATTAGTTTTATACAGTTTTATATAGTACTATATAGTTTTATATAATTTTCTTAGTTTTATATAGTTTAATACAGTTCTATATAGTTTAATTACTTTTATATAGTTTTATATAGTTTTATCAGTTTTATATAGTTTTATATAGCTTATATAGTTTTATATAGTTTTATATAGTTTATATAGTTTTATATAGTTTTATAGAGTTCTATAGAGTTTTATGTAGGTTTATATAGTTTTATTAGTTTTATAAAGTTTTATATAGTTTTATATAGTACTATATAGTTTTATATAATTTTAATAGTTTTATATAGTTTTATATAGTTTTTACAGTTTTATATAGTTTTATTAGTTTTATAAAGTTCTATATAGTTTTATATAGTTCTGTTAGTTTTATATTTTTATATAGTTTTATATAGTTTTATACAGTTTTATAGAGGTTTATATAGTTTTACATAGTTTTGTTAGTATTATACAGATTTACATAGTTTTATAGGGTATTATATAGTTTTATATAGTTTTATTAGTTTTATACAGTTTCTATATAGTACTTTATAGTTTTATATAATTTTAATAGTTTTATATAGTTTTATATAGTTTTTGTAGTTTTTTATATAGTTTTGTTAGTTTTATATAGTTTTATATAGTTTTATTAGTTTTATATAGTTTTATATAGTTTTATATAGTTTTATATAGTTTTATTGAGTTTTATATAGTTTTATATAGTTTTATATAGTTTTATATAGTTTAATTGAGTTTTATATAGTTTTATATAGTTTTATATAGTTTTAAATAGTTCTGCATAGTTTTATAGATTTTTATATAGTTTTATATAATTTTATATAGTTTTATTAGTTTTATACAGTTCTATATAGTACTATATAGTTTTATATAATTTTAATAGTTTTATTATAGTTTTATATAGTTTTTTATAGTTTTATATAGTTTTGTTAGTTTTATATAGTTTTATATAGTTTTATTAGTTTTATGTAATTTTATATAGTTTTATATAGTTTTATATAGTTTTATATAGTGTTATTTAGTTTTATATAGTTTTGTTACTTTATATAGTTTTTTGTAGTTTTGTATAGTTTTTATATAGTTTTATTAGTTTTATATAGTTTTATATAGTTTTATATAGTTTTATATAGTTTTATATAGTTTTATTAGTTTTATATAGTTTTGTTAGTCTTATACAGTTTTATATAGTACTATATTAGTTTTAAATAATTTTAATGGTTTAATATTATTTTATATAGTTTTTATAGTTTTATATAGTTTTGTTAGTTTTATATAGTTTTATATAGTTTTATATAGTTTCATATAGTTTTATACAGTTTCATACAGTTTTATGTAGTTTAAATAGTTTTATATAGTTTGTTAGTTTTATATATTTTTATATAGTTTTATATAGTTTTATATAGATTTATATAGTTTTATAAAGTTTTATGTAGTTTTATATAGTTTTGTTAGTTTTATATATTTTTATATAGTTTTATATAGTTTTATATAGTTTTATAGAGGTTTATATAGTTTTATATAGTTTTGTTAGTTTTATACAGTTTTACATAGTTTTATAGGGTATTATACAGTTTTATATAGTTTTATTAGTTTTATACAGTTTTATATAGTACTATATAGTTTTATATAATTTTAATAGTTTTATATAGTTTTATATAGTTTTTTATAGTTTGATATAGTTTTGTTATTTTTATATAGTTTTTTATAGTTTTTTTATAGTTTTATATAGTTTTATATAGTTTTATATAGTTTTATTAGTTTTATATAGTTTTATATAGTTTTATATAGTTTTATAATGTTTTATATAGTTTTATAATGTTTTATATAGTTTTATATAGTTTTATATAGTTCTATAGAGTTTTATATAGGTTCTTATAGTTTTGTTAGTTATATATAGTTTTATTAAGTTTTATATAGTTTTATATAGTCTTATATAGCTTTATATAGTTTTATATAGTATTATACAGTTTTATATAGTTTTAAATAGTTCTACATAGTTTTATACAGCTATATATAGTTTCATATAGTTTTATACAGTTTCATACAGTTTTATATAGTTTAAATAGATTTATATAGTTTTGTTAGTTTTATATAGTTTTATATAGTTTTATATAGTACTATATAGTTTTATATAATTTTAAAAGTTTTATATAGTTTTATATAGTTTTTTACAGTTGTATATAGTTTTGTTAGTTTTATATAGTTTTATATAGTTTTATAGAGGTTTATATAGTTTTACATAGTTTTGTTAGTTTTATACAGATTTACATAGTTTTATAGGGTATTATATAGTTTTATACAGTTTTATTAGTTTTATACAGTTCTATGTAGTACTATATAGTTTTATATAATTTTAATAGTTTTATATAGTTTTATATAGTTTTTTATGGTTTTATATAGTTTTATTAGTTTTATATAGTTTTATATAGATTTATATAGTTTTATTAGTTTTATGTAATTTTATATAGTTTTATATAGTTTTATATAGTTTTATATAGTTTTATATAGTGTTATATAGTTTTATATAGTTTTGTTACTTTTATATAGTTTTTTATAGTTTTGTACAGTTTTATATAGTTTTGTATAGTTTTATATAGTTTTGTTAGTTTTGTATAGTTTTATATAGTTTTATATAGTTTGATATTGTTTTATACAGTTTTATATAGTGTTATATAGTTTTATACAGTTTTATATAGTTTCATTACTTTTATATTGTTTTATAATGTTTTATATAGTTTTATATAGTTTTATAATGTTTTATATAGTTTTATGTAGTTTTATATAGTTTTATAATGTTTTATATAGTTTTATATAGTTTTATATAGTTTTATAATGTTTTATATAGTTTTATATAGTTTTATATAGTTCTGTTAGTTTTATATATTTTTATATAGTTTCATATAGAGTTATATAGTTTTATAGAGGTTTATATAGTTTTACATAGTTTTGTTAGTATTATAGGGTATTATATAGTTTTATATAGTTTTATTAGTTTTATACAGTTTTATATAGTACTATATAGTTTTATATTTTTAATAGTTTTATATAGTTTTATATAGTTTTATATAGCTTAATTACTTTTATATAGTTTTATAATGTTTTATATAGTTTTTTATAGTTTTGTACAGTTTTATATAGTTTCGTATAGTTTTATATAGTTTTGTTAGTTTTGTATAGTTTTATATAGTTTTATATAGTTTTATATTGTTTTATACAGTTTTATATAGTGTTATATAGTTTTATACAGTTTTATATAGTTTCATTACTTTTATATTGTTTTATAATGTTTTATATAGTTTTATATAGTTTTATAATGTTTTATATAGTTTTATATAGTTTTATATAGTTTTATAATGTTTTATATAGTTTTATATAGTTTTATATAGTTTTATAATGTTTTATATAGTTTTATATAGTTTTATATAGTTCTGTTAGTTTTATATATTTTTATATAGTTTCATATAGAGTTATATAGTTTTATAGAGGTTTATATAGTTTTACATAGTTTTGTTAGTATTATAGGGTATTATATAGTTTTATATAGTTTTATTAGTTTTATACAGTTTTATATAGTACTATATAGTTTTATATAATTTTAATAGTTTTATATAGTTTTATATAGTTTTATATAGCTTAATTACTTTTATATAGTTTTATAATGTTTTATATATTTTTATATAGTTTTATATAGTTTTATAGAGTTTTATATAGTTTTATATAGTTTTATATGGTTTTATATAGTTTTATATAGTTTTATATAGTTTTGTTAGTTTTATATAGTTTTATATAGTTATATATAGTTTTATTAGTTTTATATAGTTTTATTAGTTTTATATAGTTTTATATAGTTTTATATAGTTTTATATAGTTTTATTGAGTTTTATATAGTTTTATATAGTTTTATATAGTTTTGTTAGTTTTGTATATTTTTATATAGTTTTATATAGTTTTATACAGTTTTATATAGTGTTATATAGTTTTATACTGTTTTATATAGTTTAAATACTTTTATATAGTTTTATAATGTTTTATATAGTTTTATAATGTTTTATATAGTTTTATATAGTTTTATTAGTTTTATAAAGTTTTATATAGTTTTATTTAGTTCTGTTAGTTTTATATATTGTTATATAGTTTTATATAGTGTTATATAGTTTTATAGAGGTTTATGTAATTTTACATAGTTTTGTTAGTTTTATACAGATTTACATAGTTTTATAGGGTATTATATAGTTTTATATAGTTTTATTAGTTTCATACAGTTTTATATAGTACTATATAGTTTTATATAATTTTAATAGTTTTATATAGTTTTATATAGTTTTATATAGTTTTATATAGTTTTATATAGTTTTATATAGTTTTACTAGTTTTATATAGTTTTGTTAGTTTTGTATAGTTTTATATAGTTTTATATATTTGTAAATAGTTTTATGTTGTTTTATAGAGTTTTATATAGTTTTATATAGTTTTCTTAGTTTTGTATAGTTTTATATTGTTTGATATAGTTTTATTAGTTTTATATAGTTTTATAGAGTTTTATATAGTTTTATTAGTTTTATACAGTTCTATATAGTACTATATAGTTTTATATAATTTTAATAGTTTTATATAGTTTTATATAGTTTTATATAGTTTTTTATAGTTTTATATAGTTTTGTTAGTTTTATATAGTTTTATATAGTTTTATTAGTTTTATGTAATTTTATATAGTTTTATATAGTTTTATATAGTTTTATATAGTGTTATATAGTTTTATATAGTTTTGTTACTTTTATATTGTTTTTTATAGTTTTGTATAGTTTTATATAGTTTTATTAGTTTTATATAGTTTTATATAGTTTTATATAGTTTTATATAGTTTTATTAGTTTTATAAAGTTTTGTTATACAGTTTTATATAGTACTATATAGTTTTAAATAATTTTAATGGTTTAATATTATTTTATATAGTTTTTATAGTTTTATATAGTTTTGTTAGTTTTATATAGTTTTATATAGTTTTATATAGTTTCATATAGTTTTATACAGTTTCATACAGTTTTATGTAGTTTAAATAGTTTTATATAGTTTTGTTAGTTTTATATATTTTTATATAGTTCTATATAGTTTTATATAGATTTATATAGTTTTATAAAGTTTTATGTAGTTTTATATAGTTTTGTTAGTTTTATATATTTTTATATAGTTTTATATAGTTTTATATAGTTTTACAGAGGTTTATATAGTTTTATATAGTTTTGTTAGTTTTATACAGTTTTACATAGTTTTATAGGGTATTATACAGTTTTATATAGTTTTATTAGTTTTATACAGTTTTATATAGTACTATATAGTTTTATATAATTTTAATAGTTTTATATAGTTTTATATAGTTTTTTATAGTTTGATATAGTTTTGTTATTTTTATATAGTTTTTTATAGTTTTTTATAGTTTTATATAGTTTTATATAGTTTTATATAGTTTTATATAGTTTTATTAGTTTTATATAGTTTTATATAGTTTTATATAGTTTTATAATGTTTTATATAGTTTTATAATGTTTTATATAGTTTTATATAGTTTTATATAGTTTTACTAGTTTTATATAGTTTTGTTAGTTTTGTATAGTTTTATATAGTTTTATATATTTGTAAATAGTTTTATGTTGTTTTATAGAGTTTTATATAGTTTTATATATTTGTAAATAGTTTTATGTTGTTTTATAGAGTTTTATATAGTTTTATATATTTGTAAATAGTTTTATGTTGTTTTATAGAGTTTTATATAGTTTTATATAGTTTTCTTAGTTTTGTATAGTTTTATATTGTTTGATATAGTTTTATTAGTTTTATATAGTTTTATAGAGTTTTATATAGTTTTATATAGTTTTATTTAGTTTTATATAGTTTTATATAGTTTTATATAGTTTTATACAGTTTTATATAGTTTTCTTAGTTTTATATAGTTTTATATAGTTTTATAGAGTTTTATAAAGTTTTATATAGTTTTATATAGTTTTATATAGTTTTATTAGTTTTATATCGTTTTATATAGTTTTATATAGTTTTATATAGTTTTAAATATTTTTATATAGTTTTATATAGTTTTATATAGTTTTCTTAGTTTTATATAGTTTTATACAGTTATATATAGTTTTATATAGTTTTGATAGTTTTATATTGTTTTATATAGTTTTATATAGTTTTATTTAGTTTTATATAGTTTTATATAGTTTTATATAGTTTTATATAGTTTTATATAGATTTATATAGTTTCATTAGTTTTATATAGTTTTATATAGTTTTATTTAGTTTTATATAGTTTTATAGAGTTTTATATAGTTTTATATAGTTTTATGGAGTTTTATATAGTTTCATATAGTTTTATTAGTTTTATATAGTTTTATATAGTTTTATTAGTTTTATATAGTTTTATATAGTTTTATTAGTTTTATATAGTTTTATATAGTTTTATATAGTTTTATATAGTTTTATATAGTTTTATATAGTTTTATAGAGTTTTATATAGTTCTATATAGTTTTATAGAGTTTTATATAGTTTTATATAGTTTTATTAGTTTTATATAGTTTTATATAGTTTTATTAGTTTTATATAGTTTTATATAGTCTTATATAGTTCTATATAGTTTTATAGAGTTTTATATAGTTTTATATAGTTTTATTAGTTTTATATAGTTTTATATGTTTTATATAGTTTTATATAGTTTTATATAGTTTCATTAGTTTTATATAGTTTTATATAGTTTTATTTAGTTTTATATAGTTTTATATAGTTTTATATAGTTTTATATAGTTTTATATAGTTTTATATGGTTTTATGTAGTTATATATAGTTTTATATAGTTTTATATAGTTTTATATAGTTTTACTAGTTTTATATAGTTTTGTTAGTTTTGTATAGTTTTATATAGTTTTATATATTTGTAAATAGTTTTATGTTGTTTTATAGAGTTTTATATAGTTTTATATATTTGTAAATAGTTTTATGTTGTTTTATAGAGTTTTATATAGTTTTATATATTTGTAAATAGTTTTATGTTGTTTTATAGAGTTTTATATAGTTTTATATAGTTTTCTTAGTTTTGTATAGTTTTATATTGTTTGATATAGTTTTATTAGTTTTATATAGTTTTATAGAGTTTTATATAGTTTTATATAGTTTTATTTAGTTTTATATAGTTTTATATAGTTTTATATAGTTTTATACAGTTTTATATAGTTTTCTTAGTTTTATATAGTTTTATATAGTTTTATAGAGTTTTATAAAGTTTTATATAGTTTTATATAGTTTTATATAGTTTTATTAGTTTTATATCGTTTTATATAGTTTTATATAGTTTTATATAGTTTTAAATATTTTTATATAGTTTTATATAGTTTTATATAGTTTTCTTAGTTTTATATAGTTTTATACAGTTATATATAGTTTTATATAGTTTTGATAGTTTTATATTGTTTTATATAGTTTTATATAGTTTTATTTAGTTTTATATAGTTTTATATAGTTTTATATAGTTTTATATAGTTTTATATAGATTTATATAGTTTCATTAGTTTTATATAGTTTTATATAGTTTTATTTAGTTTTATATAGTTTTATAGAGTTTTATATAGTTTTATATAGTTTTATGGAGTTTTATATAGTTTCATATAGTTTTATTAGTTTTATATAGTTTTATATAGTTTTATTAGTTTTATATAGTTTTATATAGTTTTATTAGTTTTATATAGTTTTATATAGTTTTATATAGTTTTATATAGTTTTATATAGTTTTATATAGTTTTATAGAGTTTTATATAGTTCTATATAGTTTTATAGAGTTTTATATAGTTTTATATAGTTTTATTAGTTTTATATAGTTTTATATAGTTTTATTAGTTTTATATAGTTTTATATAGTCTTATATAGTTCTATATAGTTTTATAGAGTTTTATATAGTTTTATATAGTTTTATTAGTTTTATATAGTTTTATATGTTTTATATAGTTTTATATAGTTTTATATAGTTTTATATAGTTTCATAGACTTTTATATAGTTTTCTTAGTTGTATATAGTTTTGTATAGTTTTATGTAGTTTTGTTAGTTTTATATAGTTTTATATAGCTATATATAGTTTTATATAGTTTTATATTGTTATATATAGTTTTATATACTGTTATATAGTTTCGTATAGTTTTATTAGTTTTAAATCGTTTTATAGAGTTTTATATAGTTTTATATAGTTTTATTAGTTTTGTATAGTTTTATATAGTTTTATTAGTTTTATATAGTTTTATATAGTTTTATATAGTTTTATATAGTTTTATATAGTTTAAATAGTTTTATGTTGTTTTATAGAGTTTTTATATAGTTTTGTATAGTTTTCTAAGTTTCATATAGTTTTATATAGTTTAATGTCGTTTTATGTAGTTTTATAGAGTTTTATATAGTTTTATATAGTTTTATATAGTTTTCTTAGTTTTATATAGTTTTTATATTGTTTGATATAGTTTTATATTGTTTGATATAGTTTTATTAGTTTTATATAGTTTTATATAGGTTTTATATAGTTTTATATAGTTTTATATAGTTTTATATAGTTTTATATAGTTTTATAGAGTTTTATATAGTTTTATATAGTTTTATGGAGTTTTATATAGTTTTATATAGTTTTATTAGTTTTATATAGTTTTATATAGTTTTATTAGTTTTATATAGTTTTATATAGTTTTAAATAGTTTATGTTGTTTTATAGAGTTTTATATAGTTTTGTATTCTTTTATATAGTTTTATATAGTTCTATATAGTTTTATTTAGTTTTATATAGTTTTATATAGTTTTATATAGTTTTATATAGTATTGTAGAGTTTTATACAGTTTTATCTAGTTTTATATAGTGTTATATAGTTTTAAATAGCTTTATATAGTTTTATATAGTTTTATATAGCTTTATAAAGTTTTATATAGTTTTAAATAGTTTTATATAGTTTCATCGACTTTTATATAGTTTTCTTAGTTGTATATAGTTTTGTATAGTTTTATGTAGTTTTGTTAGTTTTATATAGTTTTATATAGTTTTGTTAGTTTTATATAGTTTTATATAGTTTTATGTACTTTTATATAGTATTATAGAGTTTTTATATAGTTTTATATAGTTTTATATAGTTTTATATAGTTTTATATAGTGTTATATAGTATTATATAGATTTATTAGTTTTAAATCGTTTTATATAGTATTATATAGATCTATTAGTTTTAAAATCGTTTTATATAGTTTTGTATAGATTTTATATAGTTTTATTAGTTTAATATAGTTTTATTTAGTTTTATATAGTTTTAAATAGTTTTACATAGGTTTATATAGTTTTGTTATGTTTTCATAGTTTTATATAGTTTTATATAGTTTTATATAGTTTTATATAGTTTTATATAGTTTTATATAGTTTTATATAGTTTTATATAGATTTATATAGTTTTATAGAGGTTTATATAGTTTTATATAGTTTTATATAGTTTTATTAGTTTTAGATAGTTTTATATAGTTTTATATAGTTTTATATAGTTTTAAATAGTTTTATGTTGTTTTACAGAGTTTTATATGTTTTGTATAGTTTTATATAGTTTTATAGAGTTTTATATAGTTTTGTAAAGTTTTATATAGTTATATAAAGTTTTCTTAGTTTTATATTGTTATATATAGTTTTATATAGTTTTGATAGTTTTATATAGTTTTATAAAGTTTTCTTAGTTTTATATAGTTATATATAGTTTTATATAGTTTTGTATAACTTTATGTAGTTTTATATAGTATTATAGACTTTTATATAGTTTCATATGTTTTTATGTTGTTTTATAGAGTTTTATATAGTTTTGTATAGTTTTATGTAGTTTTATATAGTTTTATATAGTTTTATATATTTTCTTAGTTTTATATAGTTTTCTTAGTTTTATATAGTTTTATTAGTTTTATATACTTTATAGAGTGTTATATAGTTTTATATAGTTTTATATAGTTTTATATAGTTCTATATAGTTTTATATAGTTTTATATAGTTCTATAGAGTTTTATATAGTTTTATATAATTTTACATACTATTATACAGTATTATAGAGTTTTATATAGTTTTATATAGCTTTATATAGTTTTATGTCGTTTTATATAGTTTTATAGAGCTTTATATAGTTTTATATAGTTATATATATTTTTACAGAGTTTTATAAAGTTTTATATAGTTTTATAAAGTTTTATATAGTTTTTATATAATTTTATATAGTGTTATATAGTTTTATATAGTTCTATTAGTTTTATATAGTATTGTAGAGTTTTATATAGTTTTATATAGTTTTATATAGTTTTATATAGTTTTCTTAGTTTTATATAGTTTTATATAGTTATACATAGTTTTATACAGTTTTGATAGTTTTATATTGTTTTATATAGTTTTATATAGTTTTGTATAGTTTTATTTAGTTTTAAACATTTTTATATAGTTTTATAGAGTTTTATATAGTTTTGTATAGTTCTATAGAGTTTTATATAGTTTTATATATTTTCTTAGTTTTATATAGTTTTCTTAGTTTTATATAGTTTTATTAGTTTTATATACTTTTATAGAGTGTTATATAGTTTTATATAGTTTTATATAGTTTTATATAGTTCTATATAGTTTTATATAGTTTTATATAGTTTTATATAGTTTTATATAGTTTTAAAAAGTTTTATGTTGTTTTATATTGTTTTATATAGTTTTATTAGTCTCTATATAGTTTTATAGAGTTCTATATAGTTTTATATAGTTTTTATATAGTGTTATACAGTTTTATATAGTTTTATTATAGTTTTACATAGTTTTATATAGTTTTATATAGTTTTGTTAGTTTTGTATAGTTTTATATAGTTTCATATAGTTTTGTAGAGTTTTATATAGGTTTTATAAAGTTTTCTTAGTTTTATATAGTTATATATAGTTTTATATAGTTTTGTATAACTTTATGTAGTTTTATATAGTATTATAGACTTTTATATAGTTTCATATGGTTTTATGTTGTTTTATAGAGTTTTATATAGTTTTGTATAGTTTTATGTAGTTTTATATAGTTTTATATAGTTTTTTATAATTTTATATAGTTTTATATAGTTTTATATTGTTATATTTAGTTTTGTATAGTTTTATATAGTTCTATATACTTTTATATAGTTTTATATAGTTTTAATATACTTTTATATAGTCTTATATAGTTTTATATAATTTTATATAGTTTTATATAGAAGTATATAGTTTTATATAGATTTATGTAGCCTTATATATTTTTATATTGTTTGATACAGTTTGATATAGTTTCGCATTGGTTTATGTAGCTTTATAGATAATGCGCAAAAGAGATATGGATCTGCGTTATGCGTGGAAATGATGATAGTAACCGTAAGGCCGAGAAGCGATCTGGATCTGTGTTATGCGAGTACACTTTGATCTTAGCCATATGGCCGGGAAGCGAACAAGTACCGGCATCACAACGAGACATATAGCTGCTGGCCTTTAATGGTATGGTCAAAGTGTACTCGCATAACACACATCCAGATCGCTGCTCGGCCGTATGGCTGAGATGAAAGTGTATTCGCATAAAACACATACAGATCGTTTCTCGGTCTTATGGCTAAGATGAAAGGGTACTCGAATAAACCAAATCCAGATCGCTTCTCGGCCTCACGGTTAAGATAAAAGTGCAATCGCATAACCCCAATCCAGGTCTCTTCTCCGTCTTATGGCTAAGATCATAGTGTACTCGCATAACACACATCCAGATGGCTTCTCGACCTTCTGGCTATGATCAAAGTGTACTCGCATAAGACACAACCAGATCGTTTCTCTGGCTTATCGCTATGATCTGTTTGTACTCGCATAAGCAAAGTCCAGACCCTTTCTCGGCCCTGTGGCCAAGATCAAAGTGTACTCCAATAAACCAAATCCAGATCGCTTATCGCCATTATGGCTAAGGTCAAAGTGTACTCGCATGACCCAAATCCAGGTCGGTTCTCGGCCTTATGCCAAAGACCAAAGCGTACTCGCACAACAAACATCCAGAACACTTCTCTGCCTCAGGAATAAGATCAAAGTATGCTCGCATAACCCACATCCTGAACGCTTCTCGGCCTTATGGCTAAGACCAAAGTGTACTCGAATATCCCAAATCTAGGTCGCTTCTCGGCCTTATGGCTATGATCAAAGTGTACTCGTAAAACACACATCCAGGACAGTTCTCGGCCTTATAGCTAAGATCAAAGTGTACACTAATAACCCAAATCCATAGCGCTGCTCGGCCGTATGGATAAGATCAAAGTGTAGCCGCATAACACACATCCAGATCGCTTCTCGTTCTTATGGCTAAGATCAAAGCGTACTCGCATATCACAAATCCAGATCGCTTCTCGGCCATATGGCTAAGATCAAAGTGTACTCGAATAATCCAAATGCAGATAGCTTCTGGGCCTTATGGCTAAGATCAAAGTTTAGCCGAATAACCCAAATCCAGATCTCTTCGCGGCCTTAAGGCTAAGGTCAATGTGTACTCGAATAACCCAAATCCAGATCGCATCACGGCCTTATGGGTAAGATCTCCGCATTATGGCTAACATCAAAGTGTACACGAATAACACACATCCAGATCGCTTCTCGCCATTGTGGCTAAGATCAGAGTGTACTCATGTAACACACATGCAGGTCGCTTCTCGGCCTTATGGATACGACCAGTGTGTACTCTCATAACACACATCCATATCGCTTCTCGGCCTTATGGCTAAGATCAAAATGCACTCGAATAACACACATGCAGGACGCTTCTCGTCCATATGCCTAAGATCAGGTGTACTGGCATAACACACATCAAGATCGCTTCTTGGCCTTATGGCGAAAATCAAAGTGTACTCGAATAACCCAAATCCAGATCACTTGAACAGCCTTGTGCCTAAGATAAAACTGTACTCGAATAACCCAAACCCAGATCAGTTCAACAGCCTTATGTCTCATATCAAAGTGTACTAGAATAACCCAAATCCAGATCACTTCAACAGCCTTATGTTTAATATCAAAGTGTACTCGAATAACCCAAATCCAGAACGCTGCTCGACCGTATGGCTAAGGTGAAAGTGTACTCGCATAACACACATCCAGATCGATTCTCGGCCTTATGGATAAGATCAAAGTGTACTCGCATAACATACATCCAGAACGCTTCTCGCCCTTATGGCTAATATCAAAGTGTACTCGCCTAACACACATCCAGGTCGCTTCTCGGCCTTATGGCTAAGGTCAATGTGTACTCGAATAACCCAAATCCAGATCGCTTCTTAGCCTTATGGCCCAGATCATTGTGTACTCGCGTAACACACATCCAGATGGCTTCTCGGCCTTATGGCTACGACCAGTGTGTACTCTCATAACACACATCCAGATCGCTTCTCAGCCTTATGGCTAGGATCAAAGTGCACTCGTATAACATACATCCAGATCGTTTCTCGGCCTTATGGCTAAGATCATAGTGTACACGAACAACCCAAATCCATATCGCAGCTCGGCCGTATGGCTAAGATCAAGTGTACACGAACAACCCAATCCATATCGCAGCTCGGCCGTATGGCTATGTTCAAAGTGTACTCGCGTAACACACATCAGGAACGATTCTCGCCCTTATGGCTAATATCAGAGTCTACTCGAATAACCCAAATCCAGGTCGCTTTTCAGCCTTATGACTAAGGTCAAAGTATACTCGCATAACACACATCCAGAGCTCTTTGCGGCCTTATGGCTAAGATCAAAGTGTACACGAATAACCCAAATCCAGATCGCTGCTCGTCCGTATGGCTAATATCAAAGTGTACTCGAAAAACCCACATCCAGATCGATTTTTGGCCTTATGGCTAAGATCAAAGTGTACTCGCGTAACACTCATCCAGATCGCTTCTCGGCTTTATGGCTAAGATCAAGTGTATTCCCATAACACACATCGATATCGCTTCTCGGCTTATGGCTAAGATCAAAGTTGCACTCGCATAACCCACATCCATATGGCTTGTCAGCCTTATGGGTAAGATCAAAGTCGAACTCGAATTAATCAAATCCAGGTCGATGCTCGGCCTTATGGCTTAAGATCAAATTGTACTCCAATAACCAAAATTCTGATCGCTGCTCGGCCTTATGTCTAAGATCAAGTGTACTCGCATAACAGACATCCAGATCGCTCCTCGGCTTATGGCTAAGATTAAAGTGTACTTGCAGAATCCAAATCCACATCTCTTCTCGGCCCCTATGGCTAAGATCAAAGTGTAATCGAATAACCAAATCCCGAACGCTTCTCGGCCTTATTACTAAGATCAATGTGAGCACGCATAACACAAATGCAGATATCCTGTCGGGCTATGGCAAAGCATAACCATAAGGCCGAGAAGCGAGCTGGATTTGGCTTATGCTAGTACGCGTTCACATTAGCCGTAAGGCCCGGGAAGCGATCTGGATCTGTGTTATGCGAGCACACGTTGATATTAACCATAATGCCGAGAAGCGATCTTTAACTGTGTTATGCGAGTTTTATATAATTTTATACAGTTTTATACACTTTTGTAAAGTATATTATAGTTCTATATAATTTTATACAGTTTTATGTAGTATTATACACCATTCTATAGCATTATGTAGTTTTAAGCGGTTATACATTGTTTTGTATTCTTTTTTATTGTATTTCACCTTTTACATTGTGTTATGCAGTTATACATATTGTTGCGCTGGGCGGGTCCTGGAGTGCTCGCCCGCGGACATGTTTATTTACAATGTTCTTATTTACACTAATATTTACAATTTCATACAAATATTACAGAATGTAGTCTATAGCTCAACACGTCTATTCTCGTCAAAGACTACTCGTTTGTCTTCGTTTACTCTGACCAACTCCTTAGCGACCAGTTTATTTCAACCCCCTTCAGATCCTAAGGGTTGGATCAGCCGTGC
>NW_027475277.1:0-101341 GCF_051020985.1 Nomia melanderi | reverse complement strand
CAAGACCTAACCAAGACCTAACCAAGACCTAACCAAGACCTAACCAAGACCTAACCAAGACCTAACCAAGACCTAACCAAGACCTAACCAAGACCTAACCAAGACCTAACCAAGACCTAACCAAGACCTAACCAAGACCTAACCAAGACCTAACCAAGACCTAACCAAGACCTAACCAAGACCTAACCAAGACCTAACCAAGACCTAACCAAGACCTAACCAAGACCTAACCAAGACCTAACCAAGACCTAACCAAGACCTAACCAAGACCTAACCAAGACCTAACCAAGACCTAACCAAGACCTAACCAAGACCTAACCAAGACCTAACCAAGACCTAACCAAGACCTAACCAAGACCTAACCAAGACCTAACCAAGACCTAACCAAGACCTAACCAAGACCTAACCAAGACCTAACCAAGACCTAACCAAGACCTAACCAAGACCTAACCAAGACCTAACCAAGACCTAACCAAGACCTAACCAAGACCTAACCAAGACCTAACCAAGACCTAACCAAGACCTAACCAAGACCTAACCAAGACCACCTAACCAAGACCTAACCAAGACCTAACCAAGACCTAACCCCTAACCAAGACCTAACCAAGACCTAACCAAGACCTAACCAAGACCTAACCAAGACCTAACCAAGACCTAACCAAGACCTAACCAAGACCTAACCAAGACCTAACCAAGACCTAACCAAGACCTAACCAAGACCTAACCAAGACCTAACCAAGACCTAACCAAGACCTAACCAAGACCTAACCAAGACCTAACCAAGACCTAACCAAGACCTAACCAAGACCTAACCAAGACCTAACCAAGACCTAACCAAGACCTAACCAAGACCTAACCAAGACCTAACCAAGACCTAACCAAGACCTAACCAAGACCTAACCAAGACCTAACCAAGACCTAACCAAGACCTAACCAAGACCTAACCAAGACCTAACCAAGACCTAACCAAGACCTAACCAAGACCTAACCAAGACCTAACCAAGACCTAACCAAGACCTAACCAAGACCTAACCAAGACCTAACCAAGACCTAACCAAGACCTAACCAAGACCTAACCAAGACCTAACCAAGACCTAACCAAGACCTAACCAAGACCTAACCAAGACCTAACCAAGACCTAACCAAGACCTAACCAAGACCTAACCAAGACCTAACCAAGACCTAACCAAGACCTAACCAAGACCTAACCAAGACCTAACCAAGACCTAACCAAGACCTAACCAAGACCTAACCAAGACCTAACCAAGACCTAACCAAGACCTAACCAAGACCTAACCAAGACCTAACCAAGACCTAACCAAGACCTAACCAAGACCTAACCAAGACCTAACCAAGACCTAACCAAGACCTAACCAAGACCTAACCAAGACCTAACCAAGACCTAACCAAGACCTAACCAAGACCTAACCAAGACCTAACCAAGACCTAACCAAGACCTAACCAAGACCTAACCAAGACCTAACCAAGACCTAACCAAGACCTAACCAAGACCTAACCAAGACCTAACCAAGACCTAACCAAGACCTAACCAAGACCTAACCAAGACCTAACCAAGACCTAACCAAGACCTAACCAAGACCTAACCAAGACCTAACCAAGACCTAACCAAGACCTAACCAAGACCTAACCAAGACCTAACCAAGACCTAACCAAGACCTAACCAAGACCTAACCAAGACCTAACCAAGACCTAACCAAGACCTAACCAAGACCTAACCAAGACCTAACCAAGACCTAACCAAGACCTAACCAAGACCTAACCAAGACCTAACCAAGACCTAACCAAGACCTAACCAAGACCTAACCAAGACCTAACCAAGACCTAACCAAGACCTAACCAAGACCTAACCAAGACCTAACCAAGACCTAACCAAGACCTAACCAAGACCTAACCAAGACCTAACCAAGACCTAACCAAGACCTAACCAAGACCTAACCAAGACCTAACCAAGACCTAACCAAGACCTAACCAAGACCTAACCAAGACCTAACCAAGACCTAACCAAGACCTAACCAAGACCTAACCAAGACCTAACCAAGACCTAACCAAGACCTAACCAAGACCTAACCAAGACCTAACCAAGACCTAACCAAGACCTAACCAAGACCTAACCAAGACCTAACCAAGACCTAACCAAGACCTAACCAAGACCTAACCAAGACCTAACCAAGACCTAACCAAGACCTAACCAAGACCTAACCAAGACCTAACCAAGACCTAACCAAGACCTAACCAAGACCTAACCAAGACCTAACCAAGACCTAACCAAGACCTAACCAAGACCTAACCAAGACCTAACCAAGACCTAACCAAGACCTAACCAAGACCTAACCAAGACCTAACCAAGACCTAACCAAGACCTAACCAAGACCTAACCAAGACCTAACCAAGACCTAACCAAGACCTAACCAAGACCTAACCAAGACCTAACCAAGACCTAACCAAGACCTAACCAAGACCTAACCAAGACCTAACCAAGACCTAACCAAGACCTAACCAAGACCTAACCAAGACCTAACCAAGACCTAACCAAGACCTAACCAAGACCTAACCAAGACCTAACCAAGACCTAACCAAGACCTAACCAAGACCTAACCAAGACCTAACCAAGACCTAACCAAGACCTAACCAAGACCTAACCAAGACCTAACCAAGACCTAACCAAGACCTAACCAAGACCTAACCAAGACCTAACCAAGACCTAACCAAGACCTAACCAAGACCTAACCAAGACCTAACCAAGACCTAACCAAGACCTAACCAAGACCTAACCAAGACCTAACCAAGACCTAACCAAGACCTAACCAAGACCTAACCAAGACCTAACCAAGACCTAACCAAGACCTAACCAAGACCTAACCAAGACCTAACCAAGACCTAACCAAGACCTAACCAAGACCTAACCAAGACCTAACCAAGACCTAACCAAGACCTAACCAAGACCTAACCAAGACCTAACCAAGACCTAACCAAGACCTAACCAAGACCTAACCAAGACCTAACCAAGACCTAACCAAGACCTAACCAAGACCTAACCAAGACCTAACCAAGACCTAACCAAGACCTAACCAAGACCTAACCAAGACCTAACCAAGACCTAACCAAGACCTAACCAAGACCTAACCAAGACCTAACCAAGACCTAACCAAGACCTAACCAAGACCTAACCAAGACCTAACCAAGACCTAACCAAGACCTAACCAAGACCTAACCAAGACCTAACCAAGACCTAACCAAGACCTAACCAAGACCTAACCAAGACCTAACCAAGACCTAACCAAGACCTAACCAAGACCTAACCAAGACCTAACCAAGACCTAACCAAGACCTAACCAAGACCTAACCAAGACCTAACCAAGACCTAACCAAGACCTAACCAAGACCTAACCAAGACCTAACCAAGACCTAACCAAGACCTAACCAAGACCTAACCAAGACCTAACCAAGACCTAACCAAGACCTAACCAAGACCTAACCAAGACCTAACCAAGACCTAACCAAGACCTAACCAAGACCTAACCAAGACCTAACCAAGACCTAACCAAGACCTAACCAAGACCTAACCAAGACCTAACCAAGACCTAACCAAGACCTAACCAAGACCTAACCAAGACCTAACCAAGACCTAACCAAGACCTAACCAAGACCTAACCAAGACCTAACCAAGACCTAACCAAGACCTAACCAAGACCTAACCAAGACCTAACCAAGACCTAACCAAGACCTAACCAAGACCTAACCAAGACCTAACCAAGACCTAACCAAGACCTAACCAAGACCTAACCAAGACCTAACCAAGACCTAACCAAGACCTAACCAAGACCTAACCAAGACCTAACCAAGACCTAACCAAGACCTAACCAAGACCTAACCAAGACCTAACCAAGACCTAACCAAGACCTAACCAAGACCTAACCAAGACCTAACCAAGACCTAACCAAGACCTAACCAAGACCTAACCAAGACCTAACCAAGACCTAACCAAGACCTAACCAAGACCTAACCAAGACCTAACCAAGACCTAACCAAGACCTAACCAAGACCTAACCAAGACCTAACCAAGACCTAACCAAGACCTAACCAAGACCTAACCAAGACCTAACCAAGACCTAACCAAGACCTAACCAAGACCTAACCAAGACCTAACCAAGACCTAACCAAGACCTAACCAAGACCTAACCAAGACCTAACCAAGACCTAACCAAGACCTAACCAAGACCTAACCAAGACCTAACCAAGACCTAACCAAGACCTAACCAAGACCTAACCAAGACCTAACCAAGACCTAACCAAGACCTAACCAAGACCTAACCAAGACCTAACCAAGACCTAACCAAGACCTAACCAAGACCTAACCAAGACCTAACCAAGACCTAACCAAGACCTAACCAAGACCTAACCAAGACCTAACCAAGACCTAACCAAGACCTAACCAAGACCTAACCAAGACCTAACCAAGACCTAACCAAGACCTAACCAAGACCTAACCAAGACCTAACCAAGACCTAACCAAGACCTAACCAAGACCTAACCAAGACCTAACCAAGACCTAACCAAGACCTAACCAAGACCTAACCAAGACCTAACCAAGACCTAACCAAGACCTAACCAAGACCTAACCAAGACCTAACCAAGACCTAACCAAGACCTAACCAAGACCTAACCAAGACCTAACCAAGACCTAACCAAGACCTAACCAAGACCTAACCAAGACCTAACCAAGACCTAACCAAGACCTAACCAAGACCTAACCAAGACCTAACCAAGACCTAACCAAGACCTAACCAAGACCTAACCAAGACCTAACCAAGACCTAACCAAGACCTAACCAAGACCTAACCAAGACCTAACCAAGACCTAACCAAGACCTAACCAAGACCTAACCAAGACCTAACCAAGACCTAACCAAGACCTAACCAAGACCTAACCAAGACCTAACCAAGACCTAACCAAGACCTAACCAAGACCTAACCAAGACCTAACCAAGACCTAACCAAGACCTAACCAAGACCTAACCAAGACCTAACCAAGACCTAACCAAGACCTAACCAAGACCTAACCAAGACCTAACCAAGACCTAACCAAGACCTAACCAAGACCTAACCAAGACCTAACCAAGACCTAACCAAGACCTAACCAAGACCTAACCAAGACCTAACCAAGACCTAACCAAGACCTAACCAAGACCTAACCAAGACCTAACCAAGACCTAACCAAGACCTAACCAAGACCTAACCAAGACCTAACCAAGACCTAACCAAGACCTAACCAAGACCTAACCAAGACCTAACCAAGACCTAACCAAGACCTAACCAAGACCTAACCAAGACCTAACCAAGACCTAACCAAGACCTAACCAAGACCTAACCAAGACCTAACCAAGACCTAACCAAGACCTAACCAAGACCTAACCAAGACCTAACCAAGACCTAACCAAGACCTAACCAAGACCTAACCAAGACCTAACCAAGACCTAACCAAGACCTAACCAAGACCTAACCAAGACCTAACCAAGACCTAACCAAGACCTAACCAAGACCTAACCAAGACCTAACCAAGACCTAACCAAGACCTAACCAAGACCTAACCAAGACCTAACCAAGACCTAACCAAGACCTAACCAAGACCTAACCAAGACCTAACCAAGACCTAACCAAGACCTAACCAAGACCTAACCAAGACCTAACCAAGACCTAACCAAGACCTAACCAAGACCTAACCAAGACCTAACCAAGACCTAACCAAGACCTAACCAAGACCTAACCAAGACCTAACCAAGACCTAACCAAGACCTAACCAAGACCTAACCAAGACCTAACCAAGACCTAACCAAGACCTAACCAAGACCTAACCAAGACCTAACCAAGACCTAACCAAGACCTAACCAAGACCTAACCAAGACCTAACCAAGACCTAACCAAGACCTAACCAAGACCTAACCAAGACCTAACCAAGACCTAACCAAGACCTAACCAAGACCTAACCAAGACCTAACCAAGACCTAACCAAGACCTAACCAAGACCTAACCAAGACCTAACCAAGACCTAACCAAGACCTAACCAAGACCTAACCAAGACCTAACCAAGACCTAACCAAGACCTAACCAAGACCTAACCAAGACCTAACCAAGACCTAACCAAGACCTAACCAAGACCTAACCAAGACCTAACCAAGACCTAACCAAGACCTAACCAAGACCTAACCAAGACCTAACCAAGACCTAACCAAGACCTAACCAAGACCTAACCAAGACCTAACCAAGACCTAACCAAGACCTAACCAAGACCTAACCAAGACCTAACCAAGACCTAACCAAGACCTAACCAAGACCTAACCAAGACCTAACCAAGACCTAACCAAGACCTAACCAAGACCTAACCAAGACCTAACCAAGACCTAACCAAGACCTAACCAAGACCTAACCAAGACCTAACCAAGACCTAACCAAGACCTAACCAAGACCTAACCAAGACCTAACCAAGACCTAACCAAGACCTAACCAAGACCTAACCAAGACCTAACCAAGACCTAACCAAGACCTAACCAAGACCTAACCAAGACCTAACCAAGACCTAACCAAGACCTAACCAAGACCTAACCAAGACCTAACCAAGACCTAACCAAGACCTAACCAAGACCTAACCAAGACCTAACCAAGACCTAACCAAGACCTAACCAAGACCTAACCAAGACCTAACCAAGACCTAACCAAGACCTAACCAAGACCTAACCAAGACCTAACCAAGACCTAACCAAGACCTAACCAAGACCTAACCAAGACCTAACCAAGACCTAACCAAGACCTAACCAAGACCTAACCAAGACCTAACCAAGACCTAACCAAGACCTAACCAAGACCTAACCAAGACCTAACCAAGACCTAACCAAGACCTAACCAAGACCTAACCAAGACCTAACCAACAAGACCTAACCAAGACCTAACCAAGACCTAACCAAGACCTAACCAAGACCTAACCAAGACCTAACCAAGACCTAACCAAGACCTAACCAAGACCTAACCAAGACCTAACCAAGACCTAACCAAGACCTAACCAAGACCTAACCAAGACCTAACCAAGACCTAACCAAGACCTAACCAAGACCTAACCAAGACCTAACCAAGACCTAACCAAGACCTAACCAAGACCTAACCAAGACCTAACCAAGACCTAACCAAGACCTAACCAAGACCTAACCAAGACCTAACCAAGACCTAACCAAGACCTAACCAAGACCTAACCAAGACCTAACCAAGACCTAACCAAGACCTAACCAAGACCTAACCAAGACCTAACCAAGACCTAACCAAGACCTAACCAAGACCTAACCAAGACCTAACCAAGACCTAACCAAGACCTAACCAAGACCTAACCAAGACCTAACCAAGACCTAACCAAGACCTAACCAAGACCTAACCAAGACCTAACCAAGACCTAACCAAGACCTAACCAAGACCTAACCAAGACCTAACCAAGACCTAACCAAGACCTAACCAAGACCTAACCAAGACCTAACCAAGACCTAACCAAGACCTAACCAAGACCTAACCAAGACTAACCAAGACCTAACCAAGACCTAACCTAACCAAGACCTAACCAAGACCTAACCAAGACCTAACCAAGACCTAACCAAGACCTAACCCTAACCAAGACCTAACCAAGACCTAACCAAGACCTAACCAAGACCTAACCAAGACCTAACCAAGACCTAACCAAGACCTAACCAAGACCTAACCTAACCAAGACCTAACCAAGACCTAACCAAGACCTAACCAAGACCTAACCAAGACCTAACCAAGACCTAACCAAGACCTAACCAAGACCTAACCAAGACCTAACAACCAAGACCTAACCAAGACCTAACCAAGACCTAACCAAGACCTAACCAAGACCTAACCAAGACCTAACCAAGACCTAACCAAGACCTAACCTAACCAAGACCTAACCAAGACCTAACCAAGACCTAACCAAGACCTAACCAAGACCTAACCAAGACCTAACCAAGACCTAACCAAGACCTAACCAAGACCTAACCAAGACCTAACCTAACCAAGACCTAACCAAGACCTAACCAAGACCTAACCAAGACCTAACCAAGACCTAACCAAGACCTAACCAAGACCTAACCAAGACCTAACCAAGACCTAACCAAGACCTAACCAAGACCTAACCAAGACCTAACCAAGACCTAACCAAGACCTAACCAAGACCTAACCAAGACCTAACCAAGACCTAACCAAGACCTAACCAAGACCTAACCAAGACCTAACCAAGACCTAACCAAGACCTAACCAAGACCTAACCAAGACCTAACCAAGACCTAACCAAGACCTAACCAAGACCTAACCAGACCTAACCAAGACCTAACCAAGACCTAACCAAGACCTAACCAAGACCTAACCAAGACCTAACCAAGACCTAACCAAGACCTAACCAAGACCTAACCAAGACCTAACCAAGACCTAACCAAGACCTAACCAAGACCTAACCAAGACCTAACCAAGACCTAACCAAGACCTAACCAAGACCTAACCAAGACCTAACCAAGACCTAACCAAGACCTAACCAAGACCTAACCAAGACCTAACCAAGACCTAACCAAGACCTAACCAAGACCTAACCAAGACCTAACCAAGACCTAACCAAGACCTAACCAAGACCTAACCAAGACCTAACCAAGACCTAACCAAGACCTAACCAAGACCTAACCAAGACCTAACCCAAGACCTAACCAAGACCTAACCAAGACCTAACCAAGACCTAACCAAGACCTAACCAAGACCTAACCAAGACCTAACCAAGACCTAACCAAGACCTAACTACCAAGACCTAACCAAGACCTAACCAAGACCTAACCAAGACCTAACCAAGACCTAACCAAGACCTAACCAAGACCTAACCAAGACCTAACCAAGACCTAACCAAGACCTAACCAAGACCTAACCAAGACCTAACCAAGACCTAACCAAGACCTAACCAAGACCTAACCAAGACCTAACCAAGACCTAACCAAGACCTAACCAAGACCTAACCAAGACCTAACCAAGACCTAACCAAGACCTAACCAAGACCTAACCAAGACCTAACCAAGACCTAACCAAGACCTAACCAAGACCTAACTAACCAAGACCTAACCAAGACCTAACCAAGACCTAACCAAGACCTAACCAAGACCTAACCAAGACCTAACCAAGACCTAACCAAGACCTAACCAAGACCTAACCAAGACCTAACCAAGACCTAACCAAGACCTAACCAAGACCTAACCAAGACCTAACCAAGACCTAACCAAGACTAACCAAGACCTAACCAACAAGACCTAACCAAGACCTAACCAAGACCTAACCAAGACCTAACCAAGACCTAACCAAGACCTAACCAAGACCTAACCAAGACCTAACCAAGACCTAACCTAACCAAGACCTAACCAAGACCTAACCAAGACCTAACCTAACCAAGGACCTAACCAAGACCTAACCAAGACCTAACCAAGACCTAACCAAGACCTAACCAAGACCTAACCTAACCAAGACCTAACCAAGACCTAACCAAGACCTAACCAAGACCTAACCAAGACCTAACCTAACCAAGACCTAACCAAGACCTAACCAAGACCTAACCAAGACCTAACCAAGACCTAACCAAGACCTAACCAAGACCTAACCAAGACCTAACCTAACCAAGACCTAACCTAACCAAGACCTAACCAAGACCTAACCAAGACCTAACCAAGACCTAACCAAGACCTAACCAAGACCTAACCAAGACCTAACCAAGACCTAACCTAACCAAGACCTAACCAAGACCTAACCAAGACCTAACCAAGACCTAACCAAGACCTAACCAAGACCTAACCAAGACCTAACCTAACCAAGACCTAACCAAGACCTAACCAAGACCTAACCAAGACCTAACCAAGACCTAACCAAGACCAGACCTAACCAAGACCTAACCAAGACCTAACCAAGACCTAACCAAGACCTAACCAAGACCTAACCAAGACCTAACCAAGACCTAACCAAGACCTAACCTAACCAAGACCTAACCAAGACCTAACCAAGACCTAACCAAGACCTAACCAAGACCTAACAAGACCTAACCAAGACCTAACCAAGACCTAACCTAACCAAGACCTAACCAAGACCTAACCAAGACCTAACCAAGACCTAACCAAGACCTAACCAAGACCTAACCAAGACCTAACCAAGACCTAACCAAGACCTAACCAAGACCTAACCTAACAAGACCTAACCAAGACCTAACCAAGACCTAACCAAGACCTAACCTAACAGACCTAACCAAGACCTAACCAAGACCTAACCAAGACCTAACCAAGACCTAACCAAGACCTAACCAAGACCTAACCAAGACCTAACCAAGACCTAACCAAGACCTAACCAAGACCTAACCAAGACCTAACCAAGACCTAACCAAGACCTAACCAAGACCTAACCAAGACCTAACCAAGACCTAACCAAGACCTAACCAAGACCTAACCAAGACCTAACCAAGACCTAACCAAGACCTAACCAAGACCTAACCAAGACCTAACCAAGACCTAACCAAGACCTAACCAAGACCTAACCAAGACCTAACCAAGACCTAACCAAGACCTAACCAAGACCTAACCAAGACCTAACCAAGACCTAACCAAGACCTAACCAAGACCTAACCAAGACCTAACCAAGACCTAACCAAGACCTAACCAAGACCTAACCAAGACCTAACCAAGACCTAACCAAAAGACCTAACCAAGACCTAACCAAGACCTAACCAAGACCTAACCAAGACCTAACCAAGACCTAACCAAGACCTAACCAAGACCTAACCAAGACCTAACCAAGACCTAACCAAGACCTAACCAAGACCTAACCTAACCAAGACCTAACCAAGACCTAACCAAGACCTAACCAAGACCTAACCAAGACCTAACCAAGACCTAACCAAGACCTAACCAAGACCTAACCAAGACCTAACCAAGACCTAACCAAGACCTAACCAAGACCTAACCAAGACCTAACCAAGACCTAACCAAGACCTAACCTAACCAAGACCTAACCAAGACCTAACCAAGACCTAACCAAGACCTAACCAAGACCTAACCAAGACCTAACCAAGACCTAACCAAGACCTAACCAAGACCTAACCAAGACCTAACCAAGACCTAACCAAGACCTAACCAAGACCTAACCAAGACCTAACCAAGACCTAACCAAGACCTAACCAAGACCTAACCAAGACCTAACCAAGACCTAACCAAGACCTAACCAAGACCTAACCAAGACCTAACCAAGACCTAACCAAGACCTAACCAAGACCTAACCAAGACCTAACCAAGACCTAACCAAGACCTAACCAAGACCTAACCAAGACCTAACCAAGACCTAACCAAGACCTAACCAAGACCTAACCAAGACCTAACCAAGACCTAACCAAGACCTAACCAAGACCTAACCAAGACCTAACCAAGACCTAACCAAGACCTAACCAAGACCTAACCAAGACCTAACCAAGACCTAACCAAGACCTAACCAAGACCTAACCAAGACCTAACCAAGACCTAACCAAGACCTAACCAAGACCTAACCAAGACCTAACCAAGACCTAACCAAGACCTAACCAAGACCTAACCAAGACCTAACCTAACCAAGACCTAACCAAGACCTAACCAAAGACCTAACCAAGACCTAACCAAGACCTAACCAAGACCTAACCAAGACCTAACCAAGACCTAACCAAGACCTAACCAAGACCTAACCTAACCAAGACCTAACCAAGACCCTAACCAAGACCTAACCAAGACCTAACCAAGACCTAACCAAGACCTAACCTAACCAAGACCTAACCAAGACCTAACCAAGACCTAACCAAGACCTAACCAAGACCTAACCAAGACCTAACCAAGACCTAACCAAGACCTAACCAAGACCTAACCAAGACCTAACCTAACCAAGACCTAACCAAGACCTAACCAAGACCTAACCAAGACCTAACCAAGACCTAACCAAGACCTAACCAAGACCTAACCAAGACCTAACCAAGACCTAACCAAGACCTAACCAAGACCTAACCAAGACCTAACCAAGACCTAACCAAGACCTAACCAAGACCTAACCTAACCAAGACCTAACCAAGACCTAACCAAGACCTAACCAAGACCTAACCAAGACCTAACCAAGACCTAACCAAGACCTAACCAAGACCTAACCAAGACCTAACCAAGACCTAACCTAACCAAGACCTAACCAAGACCTAACCAAGACCTAACCAAGACCTAACCAAGACCTAACCAAGACCTAACCAAGACCTAACCAAGACCTAACCAAGACCTAACCAAGACCTAACCAAGACCTAACCAAGACCTAACCAAGACCTAACCAAGACCTAACCAAGACCTAACCAAGACCTAACCAAGACCTAACCAAGACCTAACCAAGACCTAACCAAGACCTAACCAAGACCTAACCAAGACCTAACCAAGACCTAACCAAGACCTAACCAAGACCTAACCAAGACCTAACCAAGACCTAACCAAGACCTAACCAAGACCTAACCAAGACCTAACCAAGACCTAACCAAGACCTAACCAAGACCTAACCAAGACCTAACCAAGACCTAACCAAGACCTAACCAAGACCTAACCAAGACCTAACCAAGACCTAACCAAGACCTAACCAAGACCTAACCAAGACCTAACCAAGACCTAACCAAGACCTAACCAAGACCTAACCAAGACCTAACCAAGACCTAACCAAGACCTAACCAAGACCTAACCAAGACCTAACCAAGACCTAACCAAGACCTAACCAAGACCTAACCAAAACCTAACCTAACCAAGACCTAACCAAGACCTAACCAAGACCTAACCAAGACCTAACCAAGACCTAACCAAGACCAAGACCTAACCAAGACCTAACCAAGACCTAACCAAGACCTAACCAAGACCTAACCAAGACCTAACCTAACCAAGACCTAACCAAGACCTAACCAAGACCTAACCAAGACCTAACCAAGACCTAACCAAGACCTAACCAAGACCTAACCAAGACCTAACCAAGACCTAACCAAGACCTAACCAAGACCTAACCAAGACCTTTTTTTTTTTTTTTTTTTAAAGTGGGGAATCTTCAAAAAGACGAACCCGGCCATCCAGCCGGGAACAGTGCCGGATTTGTACCGGCTAAACCCCACTGTTTTCCATCGCGGAATCCTTTAGCGACGGGGCCCGGCGCCTTCGATGCTTCCGGTACTCCTACTAACCCCGCCAGACTCAAATTTCGTCTCGTTAATCGTAACTCGTTTATTGTATTCCGAGGTACATGTCGGGAAAACGGCGACATGTACCCCTTTATACCCCTCCTCTCTGTTGAAACTGGTTGGGAAGGTGGGGATAGCAAGCCGAGGCTTATTGATCCCCCCCTCCCCCTTCCCCCAAGAAATTGTAGATCTCTCTACAACTCTTGCTCCATTTCAAAAGTAGTTTCTCCGCTAGTTGACAAGTCCATCTCTGTACGGGGTATCGTCGGCCTCGAGGAAGTCGCCGTTTTCTTCCCGGCGTCCGAATGTCCCTTCTTCTTCTTCTTTACTATCCTCTCGGGCACGACTTGCGGCCTCTTGAACGCTGCCGACGGCGAGGCAACTTTCTTCTTTGATGCCGGTGCAGGCTGTTCCACCGGTTTTGTAGTCTTCTCGGGGGGATCCTTCGTTGGACGCGGAGGTATCTCCGCCTTATCCCCTCCCCTTTTCTTACTCATCTCAAGGGCCTTGCACACCTGACTTCCCATTCGATGCTCCGAGTCGAAACCCTTCCGGTTGCACACCGGGCACTTATGTTTCTCTTCGGGGCATGCCCCGATCAGATGATCCTCCCCTCCGCACTTGAAGCACACCGGAGCTTTCTCCTCGGTCGAGGGACACTTGGACCGTACATGCCCAAACTCCAAGCATTTGAAGCATTGCAGTGGTCGAGCTTCCAGAGCCGTTATCAACACCGACGACCACCCGATCGCCAGCCTTTCTTCCTTCAAAACCTTCTTTCCGGCACCGATGGGACACCTCACCCATGCGGCACCTAGTCCATTCGTCGGGAAACGAATCTCTCCTACCCTAACATCGTCGACGTCGCAATCCCCGGTAGTGGCGATCGCGGCCGCGATTTCCGCTCTGGTAATCGATTCGTCTATCCGGCGGAGACGAAGCTCGCAGCACTTCTGCGGCAGTCCCACCTTCAGTTCCGGCCTTTCCTCGAAAGCTGTTTTCAGCTTTCCCGCCAATTCTACCGCCTTTTCCTTACAATTCTCGCCCAGAATTTCAAGGACGGCTCCTCCTGTCACGGCTCTTTTTAACCTAATCTCCCCAGGTTTAATTCCAATAGTCCCGAGGTCGACCTTCTGCCGGGCTAGGGCTATCGCCTCCGACATCGAGATCTTCCCTGCTTCCAGTATATTCAAGGTAACCGCGGATGTAACCGGTACTCTCCCCAGTTTTACCTTCTTTGTCTTCTTCTTCTGTTTACGACTCCTCTTCCTTTCCGATCCAGACGTCAGGGCCTCTCCATCCGAGGAGGTTGCCGAGACGACCTTCGACTTCTTCTTCTTCTTCTCCCGTGTCTTCTTCTTTGAAACAGCCGTCCAATCCGATAATCTATCCACTGTGTCCTCCAAATCCGACCCCAGTGGAGTAGATGTAATCATCCGGCTGCTTCCCGCGTCGGTAGATTCCTTCCTTTTACTCTTGCCTCTCACGCAATCAGCAAAGGTAAGGGCCTTGCCTCCCGCCTTGATAGGGGATGACTCCCTTAACCGCGCCTGGGCCTCCAAGAGTCTACGTCTTAATGAGGCCATGTTACTGTCGTCCTTTTTGCTCTTCTTCGACTCGAGAATCCTCCCACTCGAGGTCGAGGTTTCACCTTTCCTCTCCGAGAGTCCCAGCCTCTGGAGATTTTCCTTGAAGAACGTCTCCATTGATCCCCTCATTTGATCCATTATCCGGTGTTCCATCGACTGCAGTTCCACCTTCAAGTCGAACACGGCGCTCTGCTTAGCTTCCTCGACTTCCGTCATCGCGGCTCTAGCGCGAGACTCTAGAGCCTGACTTTTCGCCGTACCTTCTCTTGATCTTGCCAGCTCGGCTCGAAGCGACTCTATCGTTGCTTTCAGATCGTAAACAGTCTTGTCTTGTTCAGTCATCTGCGTCAGCAGCCTGGCATTTTCCGTCCGAAGCTGCATCACGTCCGCAGGCCCTTGAAACCGGGAGTGCATTTCCATGGCCATGTGCTTCGTAATCTTCGCGCACAGTCGCAACGACCGCACAAACGTTCCCTTTAGGTTACTCGAGTGTTCCGACACATAGTGTATTTGGTCCTGCAGCTCTATGACCCTCGCTGCCAAGTCTGCGGTACTCATACAAACTATGTCTTCTCGAATTTCTTCGTCGGTAGGCAAAGTGTCCTTCTTCTTCTTCTTCTTTTTGCTCTTCTCCGTCACTTTCCCAGTCCTTATGTATTCGATGTCCGCTCGAAGTCGCTCTTCTTCCGACCACTTTTCACCGCTACTCGGGTAATCCAGTGGTATCCTCCTTTTGCGTCCTCCGCCGGTATCCGTCGACGAGATGGTACAAACGGATTCGTCCCTCCGCTGTCGGTCGTCCTTGTGCTGGAGTTTCCACTCCTCCTTCATTTGACGAAGATAGTCGTCGTAGTCTTCCAATGGAGCCAAAGCGTGAGGTTCGCCGTGAGCCCCCTCGAGCGATAGGCGTGTAAACCTCTCTGCAGCCAAATGAGCCGCGTCCTTCTTCCAGGGCATCTTCCGGTTGTCGACGGTGCGCACTTCGCCTTGCGGGGTGCGCACTTTCCAACGGTGCTCGTCGATGTACCCCACCAGTTGGTCCGGTCCCTCTACTCCTTGAACATTCACGTGTCTAATCGTTCGTCCGGGTATATTCATGCCCGAGGCAGTGGAGGCGAAGCTGACATCCTCCAACTCCTCCTGAAGACTACATTCGAAGCTCCTGCGACCTGGTGACCCCCTCCAGGTGTAACCGGATGGCCCCGCCACCGGTTCGTCGAAAGAGCTTTCCCTCCTGGGTCTCGTTGTATCCGAAGATCGTCGTCCGGGGACATGCCGTGTCGGTGGTTGCTCACAACTCGTCATTTCCGCCTCCGGGGCATTGTGGCCAACCCCGGCAGGCCCGCAGTCGTAGGTTAACGATGCGGGGGAGCCTGCTCGTACACTCTTACCCGCACCGGTACTGGGGGTTCCGAC
This sequence comes from Nomia melanderi, assembly GCF_051020985.1. Classification (NCBI taxonomy): domain Eukaryota; kingdom Metazoa; phylum Arthropoda; class Insecta; order Hymenoptera; family Halictidae; genus Nomia; species Nomia melanderi. Next base: position 85,058 of record NW_027475277.1, on the reverse strand, counting down.
GCCCCCTGCACCGTAGCCTTTAATTTTATTCTTTTTGTCAGCCATAAGTTGTTTATTAAAAAAAAAGGTTTGCCAAAAGTCGCGACCACGTTTCCAGTCCCCACCAGAGGTGGTTTCGCTCCTCCGTGTCAGCCTCCCCGGCATGGTTGAACCTACCGGTATAGCCTGACACATCACGGGAGTTACTTCCTCTGGTGACCCCTCACCCCGTTAGCATCCCCAGAAGGGGGAAGTACCCAGGGACCACCGCGAGGAGGTGGAGTGAGAGGAATTTCAGGAAGCAGAATCCATCCAAGAGGACCGAAATCTCAATTGGATGAACCCTACTTCCCTCAGGCCCCCACCTAACCAAGACCTAACCAAGACCTAACCAAGACCTAACCAAGACCTAACCAAGACCTAACCAAGACCTAACCAAGACCTAACCAAGACCTAACCAAGACCTAACCAAGACCTAACCAAGACCTAACCAAGACCTAACCTAACCAAGACCTAACCAAGACCTAACCAAGACCTAACCAAGACCTAACCAAGACCTAACCAAGACCTAACCAAGACCTAACCTAACCAAGACCTAACCAAGACCTAACCAAGACCTAACCAAGACCTAACCAAGACCTAACCAAGACCTAACCAAGACCTAACCAAGACCTAACCAAGACCTTTTTTTTTTTTTTTTTTTTTTTAACCCTGGATAACCTGCATCAGGCACCCCTCACCATTGGGGCTGGCGAGGGGTAGTGTGAGATTCTTACTCACTAAAGCTCCAGGGGTGTTCCAGCCTCGGCCATAACAGGGGGTACACCGGAACCAAACATTTACCCTCAGTGTCACCCCCCGGCCCAGTATAAGCCAACACGACACGCTAGTATTACGCAACACTAACAGCATGGAAACACATCATGCACGAAAACGCGATCAAGACCCCCGCGGATCACGGGACGCAGCGTGAACACTCCGACTGCGCCCTTCCCTCCCCAGGGCCCGTGCAAGAGTCGCCTCTAGCCCCAACTAGAGACGACTTGGGCCCTCTGGCACACCGGTTCCGTGGGTCAAGAACCCCGGGCCCGGCGGCCAGAATCTTAAAGTGGGGGAGCCGGCGGTCCCGGACTTCTCGCCCGGCGGCGCCGCCGACCCCTCCCCCCACCCAGTCGAGAGGGATGGGAGTCGCGCTCCCTCTCCCTCTCCGCCGCCTCCTTCTGCAGCATCACGTGCTCGCAGAAGGAGACGACGGCCCCCCGTTTTTGACCCCCCTCCAGCAGGGCCCTAATGAGCCCCGCTGGGGAGAGGTCCCGCCCGATGGCGCGGACCAGGACCCGACGCTCGGAAGCCCACGCTGGACAAAATTCCAGCGTGTGCTGCGCCGTGTCCTGGTCCCCGTCGCAGTGCCGGCATTGGGCATCGCGCTCCCGCTTGATGCGGCACAGGTACTCCCCGAAGCAGCCATGCCCGGACAGCACCTGTGTCACGCGGAAGGTGAGTGGCACTCCACCACTGTCCCGCCAAGCCTCCCAGCTCGGCAAGACAGCCCCGACGACGCGGTGAGAGGCCAACTCCTCGTCTAAAAGACGAAGTCGCCAGCGCTCCCACACCCGCCGCCAGACCTGGTCCCTGGGGTTCCATACGGACCCCAGGGTGTCCGGGTCCCATTCCCCGGCGGTGTCCACGCCCCCGCCCCCAGACCTCGCCCGGAGATAAATATCTCGCAGAGCGATGGCCTGAAGGTCAAAGGGCGGGAACCCCGCCAGGACCGCCGCCGCTGCACCCGAGAGGGTGCGGTATCCCCTTACGATCCTGATGGCGGACAGCCTGTGCAGCCTGCCCATAAGGAGCAGGGTAGGCTTATCCGCCACCAGGTCGCCGGCAAAGATGGGCGCGCCGTACAGGACGACACTGCGCACCACCCCCGCGTACAGCCGCCGCACTCGCCCACCCGCACCCCCGAGGTTGGGGAGCAACCGCGCCAGGGCGCAAGTCACCCCCCAAGCCCGGGGGAACAGCCGAGCGAAATGGGGCCCGAACCGCCAGTGGCTGTCCAGGACGAGTCCCAGATATTTCATCTGGTTCCCGACCCGGACCGGAGCCCCCCCCACCATTATCCGCGAGTCGGGCGGCGGGCCGCCCAGACGGGACCGGTGGTACATCCACATCGCCTCCGTCTTGGTGGGCGAAACCCGCAGGCCCAACCCGCGGATAGAGCGCAATAACGCCGACGCCGCCACTTCCGCGGCCCGGCTGACCGACGCGAATCCCGTCCCGCCGACCAGCAAAAGTGTGTCGTCTGCGTAGCAGACCACTTCCGTGTTCGGCGGGAGGGGATCCCTCAAAACTACATCGTACGCGATGTTCCATAAAGTGGGCCCCAGGACGGATCCCTGGGGCACCCCGCGGTCGATTGATCTCCTGTGAGACCTGCCGTCCCTATCCGTGAATAAGATCCACCTATCCCGGAGATACGCCGAGATTACCTTCCTCAGATACAGGGGAACCCGGAGGTACTCCAGTCCCTCCTGTATCTTACACCAGGGAAGCGAGTTGAAGGCGTTGTCGATGTCGATCGACACCGCCAGCACCACGCCCCCCCGGCCGGTCCAGCTCTCGGAGAAGGAGCGCACACGCCCGATAGCATCGAGCGTGCCACGCCCCCTCCGGAACCCGAACTGGGCCCCATCCAGTCCCGGCGCACGAAGGGACAGGTGGTCGACGAGGCGGGAATTTACTATTCTTTCAAACAGCTTTCCCACCTCGTCGAGCAAGCAAATCGGCCTATAGGCCGAGGGCATTCCGGCAGGCCTCCCAGGCTTAGCTATGAGGATCAGCCGGGCCTCCTTCCATTCCCGCGGGTAATCCCCGCGGGCCAGGCAGCTGTTGAACAACCGCCTGACCCGCGGGGCGAGGACCCCCATCGCCGCGCCCCAGGCGCGCCCGGGCAATCCGTCCGGCCCAGGCGCGACCTTCTTGGCACTCATGCGTTTAACCGCCCTCCCGAGCTCCTCGTTGTCGATTTCGAGCCCGCGCGACCACCCCCCGGCACCCGGGTCGAAGCCGGATGCCCGCGAACGCGCGCCGGCCAATGCCGACGTTATAAAGCGGTCCACGGGGCCGAGATCGGGCGCACCATCCCCCCGTGGGAATAAGGTCCGGACTATGGTGTTTAACGTCCGGACGTCCAACGTTTCCGTCGTTGGGGGGGCCCAGGGCCTGAGCCTCCCCAAGACGATTCTGTACGCCCGACCCCACGGATCCCCGTGCACGGCACCGAGGAGCTCTTCCCAGGCACGGGACTTGGCTCTCCCGATAGCGTGCCGCAGGGCAAGCCGGGCGTCTGCGTACGCCCGGTATGCCTCCGCGACACGCCCATGCTCTAGCCCCCGCTTTCTGGCCCTGGTGAACCGCCGGCGGAGTCGGTTGCAGCAAACACGCAACCGCCCGATCTCCGCCGACCACCAATAGGCCCTTGCATAGGGTCTGGGAGGCCCCGCACGGGGCATGGACGCGTCGCAAATCGCTACCATGCCCCGCCGGAGCTCCCAAGCAATGCGGTTCACCGGGTCAGCCAGCGAGAGGCCGCTGTTCGGTGAGGCCCAAGCCACGACCTGAGCCGCGGCGTTGAAAAGGTCCTCATCGATATCCCCCCATTTCCATCGCGGTGGTAGGGGTCCACCCCCGCGTGAGCGTCTGGGTCCAACCAGGCATGCCCCCCCGCGAGAGGCAGAGTCCACCTGCATGAACACGTAAACGTGGTCAGACAGGGTCTCCACCTCCCCGAGGACCCGCCAGTCGGAGACCCGCCGCGCCGCCGAGGGGGAAGCCCAGGTGAGGTCCACCACAGACTCCCCCCTCGACGACACGAACGTGCTCTCCGAACCGGTGTTTAGGCACACCAGGTTCAACCCAGCCGCCCACTCCAGCAGCGCCGACCCCCTCGGATCCGTCCTGGGGGAACCCCATGCTGTCGCATGGGCGTTAAAGTCCCCCAGGACGAGAACCGCCCGGGGACCCTGTCGCAGGACAAAGTCCCCGAGTCCTCCCAGGAATTCATCGAATTCCTGTCGGCTACGGCTGGGGGAGATATAGACCCCCACCACCGCGATGTTGCCCCACAGGACCCCCGCGAATCCCGTACCCCGCCCCAGAAAGGAGCAGGGGGGGAAACCGGGGAGGCACTGCCACGTGATCGCAACGGAGCCGGCAGCGTCCCCCACCCAAAGAGGGTGGTTGGGCACCACGTATGGCTCCGCTGCGACCGACAGCCCCACCCGGTGCTCCATCAGGTGCTGGACCAAGAGGTCCTGTGCCCTTTTGGAGCGGCCCAGATTGGTCTGGAGGACTACGAATTATCGACCTCCATGGCCCCCTCCGGACCTTCCCCCTCTGCTACGAGCGTAGCGGTGGAGGCGGCAATTGTTGGATCTATATCCACCAACTGCATTGCCTCCACCGCTACGCTCTCCCCCTGGGATTGGGGCCCTGTGGGGCCCGTGCCCGTTCCCGTCCCCGACGACTCCGTGCCGCCCGCGGACTGGGAAGTACCGGGCGGCGCAGTCGACGGCGCCGGACTATCAACTACAGTGGGGCCAGAAGGGCCCACACTGGTTCCGCCTGTAGCGCCGGCGCTACCGGCCTCTGCTGAGGGTGGTGCGGCCGCTGCCGCACGCTCCCTCTTCCGGCGCCGCCGCTGCGCGGACCGGGACTTGCCCGTGCCGTGTGCGGCCGCACACGCCGGCCCACCCATTCGGTGGCCGGCCTCAAGACCCCTGTCCTTACAGAGGAGACACGTAGGTGCCTCCTTACAGGACACCGCGCGATGGTCCGCGGAGCCACATCTAAAACATAGGTTGCCCCTATCAGCCGCGGCAGTGCACCGCAACCTCACGTGACCAAACGCGAGGCAGCGGTAGCACTGCAGCGGCCGGGTCTCTAGTGGCCTAACCGAGGCCGCGGACCACCCCACCTGGAGGCGCCCGCCCTCGGCGACCTTGCGGGCCGCCGAGAGGGGACACCTGACCCAAGCGGAGCCGAGGCTACGCGGGGGGGAGCGAATCTCCCCCACGCGCACCTCGTCCGCGCGGCATCCTCCCACGCGCGCTACGGCCGCCACGATGTCCGCGGGCCGCACGGAGTCGTCCAACCCCGCAACCCGGAGCTCGCCGTATTTGACCGGCAGCCCAATTTTCACCGGCCCTGACTGGTCGTATAGCCCGGTCAATTTCTCGGCCAGGGCCTTCGCCTTCTCTCTACCGTCGCCACCAACGACCTCAAAAATGAGGCCCCCCGTCGCGGCGCGCTTCGGGCGGAGCCGACCGTCCTCGATTCCTAAATCTTGGAGATTTATCTCCTGCCGAGCCTTTGTGAGGACCTGCTCATAGGTCGTCTCCGCCCCCGGTGCGATAGTGATCGTGATCGCCGCCGTTCGGGGGGGCCTCGCTAACCGGGCTGCCGGTTTCTGCCGTGCTCCGATTGCGGGCATCGCCCGGGTTCCCTCCCGAAGAGGAGGCGGACGCGAGGCTGTCGCCGAGGCCGTCCTCGGAGCAGCCCTCGAGGGGACCCGTCCAGAAGGGGCGGGGCGATCCCTCTCGAGGCGCATCCGCCTCCTCTTCCGACCGACGACCTCCACCCAGTCGCCGGTCTTGCTCTTTACGGGTGGGGGAGGAGGCGCTGGGAGGCACCTCCCCTGCGCCCCTCTCCCCGCCAAAACAGAACTATAAGTCCGCCCGTCGCGAGTACGGGTGGCTCCCTCCGAAGTCTTGCGGGGTTCCACGGCCCTGTGCCGCACCCCCGCACGCGGTGCCACGCTATCACTGTCCGAGGCGCCAGATGTAAACATCTGGCGTCTCGGAGGCGCTGGTCTTCCCTTTCCCCGTGGAGGGGGAGTATTGGGAGGCGGCATACGGTCGACTCTAACCGCCTCCGTGGCCCTAGTGAGGAGACGCTCCAACCGCGCGATGCGCCTCTCCAAGGCATCGCGATTCCCACCCTCCACGGGGATCTTAGGGGACCGCCGCGGTCCCTCGTTTGCGGTAACGAGGGTACCCGCGGTTCGTTCCACTTCGGCGGTGGACCGCCGCAACGCCACGGTTGTAGGTGGATGACTCACCCTGCTCGTCGCTGCTGTCGTCGGCCGAGACGTGATGCGATCCACCGTCATCTGGAGGCTTCTATACGAAGCCTCCAACTCCTTATTTCGCGCCGCGAGCCGTGCGTTTTCGGCCATAACCCGCGTCATGTCCGGTCCGCCGATGCTTCGCACGTGGAGCTCCTCAGCTGCGAGTGCTGCTCCCATACTGGCCGTCCTTATATCGCGCACAATCGTCCCTTTTAGGTTGCGCGAAACCTCCGTAGCCCGGATGATAACGGCCTGCATCTCTGCGTGTCGGGCCGCGAGGTCGGCCGTAGCCATGGCTCTCATCTCGGCCCTCATCGCATCCTCGGTCGCGGTGTCCGTTGGCCGAGGTCGCTTTGTCGCGGGCTTGACTCGCGAGGCCCCGCCCCGGATAGATGACGGGCTATCGCCATCTTCTCCGGAGGTGGTATCCCCGGACGCCCGCTTTCGCACCCTATCCGTTGACACGGATGACCCCACCGAGGCGACCGAGGCGGCGCTAAACGAACTCCGCCTCGAATCGCAGCCACCCAGGAGACTCGCCATGTCCCTGTCGTACGACGACGTGGGCGACATGGCGTGCGTTATTTCTCTGAGGGAGACCGGTCCCTCCCTCAGCCGCGTGGAAGATCGCGTTACGCGGCGCGTATCGGTGAGGTTGTCAGCCCGGGCTGACGTTCCCGGCACGTCGATTGGCACACTGCTTGCATGTGCATCGCCAGGGGCGCAGCGGCCCACCCCTGACGATCCCCGGTCGTATGATAACGACGCGGCGGAGCCCGGTCGAGATCTCCTATCCGCGCCGGTACTGGGGGATCCGACCCCCTGCACCGTAAACTTATTTCCTTGTGTTTGTCTATTCATGTTTAGTTTAAGTTTTCGCCATAGTTGGTATAAAAAGAACCCCGTCCCCTCCAGAGGTGGTTTCACCCCTCCGCGTCAGCCACCCTGGCATGGCTGAGCCTGAGCCAGTACAGCCTGACGCATCATCGAAGCTACTTCCTCTGGAGACCCCTCACCCCGTTGGCATCCCCAGAAGGGGGAAGTACCCAGGGACCACCACGAGGAGGTGGAGTGAGAGGAGTTTCAGGAAGCAGAACCCATCCAAGAGGATCGAGATCGCAATTGGATGAGCCCTACTTCCCTCAGGCCCCCAACCAAGACCTAACCTAACCAAGACCTAACCAAGACCTAACCAAGACCTAACCAAGACCTAACCAAGACCTAACCAAGACCTAACCAAGACCTAACCAAGACCTAACCAAGACCTAACCAAGACCTAACCAAGACCTAACCAAGACCTAACCAAGACCTAACCAAGACCTAACCAAGACCTAACCAAGACCTAACCAAGACCTAACCAAGACCTAACCAAGACCTAACCAAGACCTAACCAAGACCTAACCAAGACCTAACCAAGACCTAACCAAGACCTAACCAAGACCTAACCAAGACCTAACCAAGACCTAACCAAGACCTTTTTTTTTTTTTTTTTTTAAAGTGGGGAATCTTCAAAAAGACGAACCCGGCCATCCAGCCGGGAACAGTGCCGGATTTGTACCGGCTAAACCCCACTGTTTTCCATCGCGGAATCCTTTAGCGACGGGGCCCGGCGCCTTCGATGCTTCCGGTACTCCTACTAACCCCGCCAGACTCAAATTTCGTCTCGTTAATCGTAACTCGTTTATTGTATTCCGAGGTACATGTCGGGAAAACGGCGACATGTACCCCTTTATACCCCTCCTCTCTGTTGAAACTGGTTGGGAAGGTGGGGATAGCAAGCCGAGGCTTATTGATCCCCCCCTCCCCCTTCCCCCAAGAAATTGTAGATCTCTCTACAACTCTTGCTCCATTTCAAAAGTAGTTTCTCCGCTAGTTGACAAGTCCATCTCTGTACGGGGTATCGTCGGCCTCGAGGAAGTCGCCGTTTTCTTCCCGGCGTCCGAATGTCCCTTCTTCTTCTTCTTTACTATCCTCTCGGGCACGACTTGCGGCCTCTTGAACGCTGCCGACGGCGAGGCAACTTTCTTCTTTGATGCCGGTGCAGGCTGTTCCACCGGTTTTGTAGTCTTCTCGGGGGGATCCTTCGTTGGACGCGGAGGTATCTCCGCCTTATCCCCTCCCCTTTTCTTACTCATCTCAAGGGCCTTGCACACCTGACTTCCCATTCGATGCTCCGAGTCGAAACCCTTCCGGTTGCACACCGGGCACTTATGTTTCTCTTCGGGGCATGCCCCGATCAGATGATCCTCCCCTCCGCACTTGAAGCACACCGGAGCTTTCTCCTCGGTCGAGGGACACTTGGACCGTACATGCCCAAACTCCAAGCATTTGAAGCATTGCAGTGGTCGAGCTTCCAGAGCCGTTATCAACACCGACGACCACCCGATCGCCAGCCTTTCTTCCTTCAAAACCTTCTTTCCGGCACCGATGGGACACCTCACCCATGCGGCACCTAGTCCATTCGTCGGGAAACGAATCTCTCCTACCCTAACATCGTCGACGTCGCAATCCCCGGTAGTGGCGATCGCGGCCGCGATTTCCGCTCTGGTAATCGATTCGTCTATCCGGCGGAGACGAAGCTCGCAGCACTTCTGCGGCAGTCCCACCTTCAGTTCCGGCCTTTCCTCGAAAGCTGTTTTCAGCTTTCCCGCCAATTCTACCGCCTTTTCCTTACAATTCTCGCCCAGAATTTCAAGGACGGCTCCTCCTGTCACGGCTCTTTTTAACCTAATCTCCCCAGGTTTAATTCCAATAGTCCCGAGGTCGACCTTCTGCCGGGCTAGGGCTATCGCCTCCGACATCGAGATCTTCCCTGCTTCCAGTATATTCAAGGTAACCGCGGATGTAACCGGTACTCTCCCCAGTTTTACCTTCTTTGTCTTCTTCTTCTGTTTACGACTCCTCTTCCTTTCCGATCCAGACGTCAGGGCCTCTCCATCCGAGGAGGTTGCCGAGACGACCTTCGACTTCTTCTTCTTCTTCTCCCGTGTCTTCTTCTTTGAAACAGCCGTCCAATCCGATAATCTATCCACTGTGTCCTCCAAATCCGACCCCAGTGGAGTAGATGTAATCATCCGGCTGCTTCCCGCGTCGGTAGATTCCTTCCTTTTACTCTTGCCTCTCACGCAATCAGCAAAGGTAAGGGCCTTGCCTCCCGCCTTGATAGGGGATGACTCCCTTAACCGCGCCTGGGCCTCCAAGAGTCTACGTCTTAATGAGGCCATGTTACTGTCGTCCTTTTTGCTCTTCTTCGACTCGAGAATCCTCCCACTCGAGGTCGAGGTTTCACCTTTCCTCTCCGAGAGTCCCAGCCTCTGGAGATTTTCCTTGAAGAACGTCTCCATTGATCCCCTCATTTGATCCATTATCCGGTGTTCCATCGACTGCAGTTCCACCTTCAAGTCGAACACGGCGCTCTGCTTAGCTTCCTCGACTTCCGTCATCGCGGCTCTAGCGCGAGACTCTAGAGCCTGACTTTTCGCCGTACCTTCTCTTGATCTTGCCAGCTCGGCTCGAAGCGACTCTATCGTTGCTTTCAGATCGTAAACAGTCTTGTCTTGTTCAGTCATCTGCGTCAGCAGCCTGGCATTTTCCGTCCGAAGCTGCATCACGTCCGCAGGCCCTTGAAACCGGGAGTGCATTTCCATGGCCATGTGCTTCGTAATCTTCGCGCACAGTCGCAACGACCGCACAAACGTTCCCTTTAGGTTACTCGAGTGTTCCGACACATAGTGTATTTGGTCCTGCAGCTCTATGACCCTCGCTGCCAAGTCTGCGGTACTCATACAAACTATGTCTTCTCGAATTTCTTCGTCGGTAGGCAAAGTGTCCTTCTTCTTCTTCTTCTTTTTGCTCTTCTCCGTCACTTTCCCAGTCCTTATGTATTCGATGTCCGCTCGAAGTCGCTCTTCTTCCGACCACTTTTCACCGCTACTCGGGTAATCCAGTGGTATCCTCCTTTTGCGTCCTCCGCCGGTATCCGTCGACGAGATGGTACAAACGGATTCGTCCCTCCGCTGTCGGTCGTCCTTGTGCTGGAGTTTCCACTCCTCCTTCATTTGACGAAGATAGTCGTCGTAGTCTTCCAATGGAGCCAAAGCGTGAGGTTCGCCGTGAGCCCCCTCGAGCGATAGGCGTGTAAACCTCTCTGCAGCCAAATGAGCCGCGTCCTTCTTCCAGGGCATCTTCCGGTTGTCGACGGTGCGCACTTCGCCTTGCGGGGTGCGCACTTTCCAACGGTGCTCGTCGATGTACCCCACCAGTTGGTCCGGTCCCTCTACTCCTTGAACATTCACGTGTCTAATCGTTCGTCCGGGTATATTCATGCCCGAGGCAGTGGAGGCGAAGCTGACATCCTCCAACTCCTCCTGAAGACTACATTCGAAGCTCCTGCGACCTGGTGACCCCCTCCAGGTGTAACCGGATGGCCCCGCCACCGGTTCGTCGAAAGAGCTTTCCCTCCTGGGTCTCGTTGTATCCGAAGATCGTCGTCCGGGGACATGCCGTGTCGGTGGTTGCTCACAACTCGTCATTTCCGCCTCCGGGGCATTGTGGCCAACCCCGGCAGGCCCGCAGTCGTAGGTTAACGATGCGGGGGAGCCTGCTCGTACACTCTTACCCGCACCGGTACTGGGGGTTCCGACGCCCCCTGCACCGTAGCCTTTAATTTTATTCTTTTTGTCAGCCATAAGTTGTTTATTAAAAAAAAAGGTTTGCCAAAAGTCGCGACCACGTTTCCAGTCCCCACCAGAGGTGGTTTCGCTCCTCCGTGTCAGCCTCCCCGGCATGGTTGAACCTACCGGTATAGCCTGACACATCACGGGAGTTACTTCCTCTGGTGACCCCTCACCCCGTTAGCATCCCCAGAAGGGGGAAGTACCCAGGGACCACCGCGAGGAGGTGGAGTGAGAGGAATTTCAGGAAGCAGAATCCATCCAAGAGGACCGAAATCTCAATTGGATGAACCCTACTTCCCTCAGGCCCCCACCTAACCAAGACCTAACCAAGACCTAACCAAGACCTAACCAAGACCTAACCAAGACCTAACCAAGACCTAACCAAGACCTAACCAAGACCTAACCAAGACCTAACCAAGACCTAACCAAGACCTAACCAAGACCTAACCTAACCAAGACCTAACCAAGACCTAACCAAGACCTAACCAAGACCTAACCAAGACCTAACCAAGACCTAACCAAGACCTAACCTAACCAAGACCTAACCAAGACCTAACCAAGACCTAACCAAGACCTAACCAAGACCTAACCAAGACCTAACCAAGACCTAACCAAGACCTAACCAAGACCTTTTTTTTTTTTTTTTTTTTTTTAACCCTGGATAACCTGCATCAGGCACCCCTCACCATTGGGGCTGGCGAGGGGTAGTGTGAGATTCTTACTCACTAAAGCTCCAGGGGTGTTCCAGCCTCGGCCATAACAGGGGGTACACCGGAACCAAACATTTACCCTCAGTGTCACCCCCCGGCCCAGTATAAGCCAACACGACACGCTAGTATTACGCAACACTAACAGCATGGAAACACATCATGCACGAAAACGCGATCAAGACCCCCGCGGATCACGGGACGCAGCGTGAACACTCCGACTGCGCCCTTCCCTCCCCAGGGCCCGTGCAAGAGTCGCCTCTAGCCCCAACTAGAGACGACTTGGGCCCTCTGGCACACCGGTTCCGTGGGTCAAGAACCCCGGGCCCGGCGGCCAGAATCTTAAAGTGGGGGAGCCGGCGGTCCCGGACTTCTCGCCCGGCGGCGCCGCCGACCCCTCCCCCCACCCAGTCGAGAGGGATGGGAGTCGCGCTCCCTCTCCCTCTCCGCCGCCTCCTTCTGCAGCATCACGTGCTCGCAGAAGGAGACGACGGCCCCCCGTTTTTGACCCCCCTCCAGCAGGGCCCTAATGAGCCCCGCTGGGGAGAGGTCCCGCCCGATGGCGCGGACCAGGACCCGACGCTCGGAAGCCCACGCTGGACAAAATTCCAGCGTGTGCTGCGCCGTGTCCTGGTCCCCGTCGCAGTGCCGGCATTGGGCATCGCGCTCCCGCTTGATGCGGCACAGGTACTCCCCGAAGCAGCCATGCCCGGACAGCACCTGTGTCACGCGGAAGGTGAGTGGCACTCCACCACTGTCCCGCCAAGCCTCCCAGCTCGGCAAGACAGCCCCGACGACGCGGTGAGAGGCCAACTCCTCGTCTAAAAGACGAAGTCGCCAGCGCTCCCACACCCGCCGCCAGACCTGGTCCCTGGGGTTCCATACGGACCCCAGGGTGTCCGGGTCCCATTCCCCGGCGGTGTCCACGCCCCCGCCCCCAGACCTCGCCCGGAGATAAATATCTCGCAGAGCGATGGCCTGAAGGTCAAAGGGCGGGAACCCCGCCAGGACCGCCGCCGCTGCACCCGAGAGGGTGCGGTATCCCCTTACGATCCTGATGGCGGACAGCCTGTGCAGCCTGCCCATAAGGAGCAGGGTAGGCTTATCCGCCACCAGGTCGCCGGCAAAGATGGGCGCGCCGTACAGGACGACACTGCGCACCACCCCCGCGTACAGCCGCCGCACTCGCCCACCCGCACCCCCGAGGTTGGGGAGCAACCGCGCCAGGGCGCAAGTCACCCCCCAAGCCCGGGGGAACAGCCGAGCGAAATGGGGCCCGAACCGCCAGTGGCTGTCCAGGACGAGTCCCAGATATTTCATCTGGTTCCCGACCCGGACCGGAGCCCCCCCCACCATTATCCGCGAGTCGGGCGGCGGGCCGCCCAGACGGGACCGGTGGTACATCCACATCGCCTCCGTCTTGGTGGGCGAAACCCGCAGGCCCAACCCGCGGATAGAGCGCAATAACGCCGACGCCGCCACTTCCGCGGCCCGGCTGACCGACGCGAATCCCGTCCCGCCGACCAGCAAAAGTGTGTCGTCTGCGTAGCAGACCACTTCCGTGTTCGGCGGGAGGGGATCCCTCAAAACTACATCGTACGCGATGTTCCATAAAGTGGGCCCCAGGACGGATCCCTGGGGCACCCCGCGGTCGATTGATCTCCTGTGAGACCTGCCGTCCCTATCCGTGAATAAGATCCACCTATCCCGGAGATACGCCGAGATTACCTTCCTCAGATACAGGGGAACCCGGAGGTACTCCAGTCCCTCCTGTATCTTACACCAGGGAAGCGAGTTGAAGGCGTTGTCGATGTCGATCGACACCGCCAGCACCACGCCCCCCCGGCCGGTCCAGCTCTCGGAGAAGGAGCGCACACGCCCGATAGCATCGAGCGTGCCACGCCCCCTCCGGAACCCGAACTGGGCCCCATCCAGTCCCGGCGCACGAAGGGACAGGTGGTCGACGAGGCGGGAATTTACTATTCTTTCAAACAGCTTTCCCACCTCGTCGAGCAAGCAAATCGGCCTATAGGCCGAGGGCATTCCGGCAGGCCTCCCAGGCTTAGCTATGAGGATCAGCCGGGCCTCCTTCCATTCCCGCGGGTAATCCCCGCGGGCCAGGCAGCTGTTGAACAACCGCCTGACCCGCGGGGCGAGGACCCCCATCGCCGCGCCCCAGGCGCGCCCGGGCAATCCGTCCGGCCCAGGCGCGACCTTCTTGGCACTCATGCGTTTAACCGCCCTCCCGAGCTCCTCGTTGTCGATTTCGAGCCCGCGCGACCACCCCCCGGCACCCGGGTCGAAGCCGGATGCCCGCGAACGCGCGCCGGCCAATGCCGACGTTATAAAGCGGTCCACGGGGCCGAGATCGGGCGCACCATCCCCCCGTGGGAATAAGGTCCGGACTATGGTGTTTAACGTCCGGACGTCCAACGTTTCCGTCGTTGGGGGGGCCCAGGGCCTGAGCCTCCCCAAGACGATTCTGTACGCCCGACCCCACGGATCCCCGTGCACGGCACCGAGGAGCTCTTCCCAGGCACGGGACTTGGCTCTCCCGATAGCGTGCCGCAGGGCAAGCCGGGCGTCTGCGTACGCCCGGTATGCCTCCGCGACACGCCCATGCTCTAGCCCCCGCTTTCTGGCCCTGGTGAACCGCCGGCGGAGTCGGTTGCAGCAAACACGCAACCGCCCGATCTCCGCCGACCACCAATAGGCCCTTGCATAGGGTCTGGGAGGCCCCGCACGGGGCATGGACGCGTCGCAAATCGCTACCATGCCCCGCCGGAGCTCCCAAGCAATGCGGTTCACCGGGTCAGCCAGCGAGAGGCCGCTGTTCGGTGAGGCCCAAGCCACGACCTGAGCCGCGGCGTTGAAAAGGTCCTCATCGATATCCCCCCATTTCCATCGCGGTGGTAGGGGTCCACCCCCGCGTGAGCGTCTGGGTCCAACCAGGCATGCCCCCCCGCGAGAGGCAGAGTCCACCTGCATGAACACGTAAACGTGGTCAGACAGGGTCTCCACCTCCCCGAGGACCCGCCAGTCGGAGACCCGCCGCGCCGCCGAGGGGGAAGCCCAGGTGAGGTCCACCACAGACTCCCCCCTCGACGACACGAACGTGCTCTCCGAACCGGTGTTTAGGCACACCAGGTTCAACCCAGCCGCCCACTCCAGCAGCGCCGACCCCCTCGGATCCGTCCTGGGGGAACCCCATGCTGTCGCATGGGCGTTAAAGTCCCCCAGGACGAGAACCGCCCGGGGACCCTGTCGCAGGACAAAGTCCCCGAGTCCTCCCAGGAATTCATCGAATTCCTGTCGGCTACGGCTGGGGGAGATATAGACCCCCACCACCGCGATGTTGCCCCACAGGACCCCCGCGAATCCCGTACCCCGCCCCAGAAAGGAGCAGGGGGGGAAACCGGGGAGGCACTGCCACGTGATCGCAACGGAGCCGGCAGCGTCCCCCACCCAAAGAGGGTGGTTGGGCACCACGTATGGCTCCGCTGCGACCGACAGCCCCACCCGGTGCTCCATCAGGTGCTGGACCAAGAGGTCCTGTGCCCTTTTGGAGCGGCCCAGATTGGTCTGGAGGACTACGAATTATCGACCTCCATGGCCCCCTCCGGACCTTCCCCCTCTGCTACGAGCGTAGCGGTGGAGGCGGCAATTGTTGGATCTATATCCACCAACTGCATTGCCTCCACCGCTACGCTCTCCCCCTGGGATTGGGGCCCTGTGGGGCCCGTGCCCGTTCCCGTCCCCGACGACTCCGTGCCGCCCGCGGACTGGGAAGTACCGGGCGGCGCAGTCGACGGCGCCGGACTATCAACTACAGTGGGGCCAGAAGGGCCCACACTGGTTCCGCCTGTAGCGCCGGCGCTACCGGCCTCTGCTGAGGGTGGTGCGGCCGCTGCCGCACGCTCCCTCTTCCGGCGCCGCCGCTGCGCGGACCGGGACTTGCCCGTGCCGTGTGCGGCCGCACACGCCGGCCCACCCATTCGGTGGCCGGCCTCAAGACCCCTGTCCTTACAGAGGAGACACGTAGGTGCCTCCTTACAGGACACCGCGCGATGGTCCGCGGAGCCACATCTAAAACATAGGTTGCCCCTATCAGCCGCGGCAGTGCACCGCAACCTCACGTGACCAAACGCGAGGCAGCGGTAGCACTGCAGCGGCCGGGTCTCTAGTGGCCTAACCGAGGCCGCGGACCACCCCACCTGGAGGCGCCCGCCCTCGGCGACCTTGCGGGCCGCCGAGAGGGGACACCTGACCCAAGCGGAGCCGAGGCTACGCGGGGGGGAGCGAATCTCCCCCACGCGCACCTCGTCCGCGCGGCATCCTCCCACGCGCGCTACGGCCGCCACGATGTCCGCGGGCCGCACGGAGTCGTCCAACCCCGCAACCCGGAGCTCGCCGTATTTGACCGGCAGCCCAATTTTCACCGGCCCTGACTGGTCGTATAGCCCGGTCAATTTCTCGGCCAGGGCCTTCGCCTTCTCTCTACCGTCGCCACCAACGACCTCAAAAATGAGGCCCCCCGTCGCGGCGCGCTTCGGGCGGAGCCGACCGTCCTCGATTCCTAAATCTTGGAGATTTATCTCCTGCCGAGCCTTTGTGAGGACCTGCTCATAGGTCGTCTCCGCCCCCGGTGCGATAGTGATCGTGATCGCCGCCGTTCGGGGGGGCCTCGCTAACCGGGCTGCCGGTTTCTGCCGTGCTCCGATTGCGGGCATCGCCCGGGTTCCCTCCCGAAGAGGAGGCGGACGCGAGGCTGTCGCCGAGGCCGTCCTCGGAGCAGCCCTCGAGGGGACCCGTCCAGAAGGGGCGGGGCGATCCCTCTCGAGGCGCATCCGCCTCCTCTTCCGACCGACGACCTCCACCCAGTCGCCGGTCTTGCTCTTTACGGGTGGGGGAGGAGGCGCTGGGAGGCACCTCCCCTGCGCCCCTCTCCCCGCCAAAACAGAACTATAAGTCCGCCCGTCGCGAGTACGGGTGGCTCCCTCCGAAGTCTTGCGGGGTTCCACGGCCCTGTGCCGCACCCCCGCACGCGGTGCCACGCTATCACTGTCCGAGGCGCCAGATGTAAACATCTGGCGTCTCGGAGGCGCTGGTCTTCCCTTTCCCCGTGGAGGGGGAGTATTGGGAGGCGGCATACGGTCGACTCTAACCGCCTCCGTGGCCCTAGTGAGGAGACGCTCCAACCGCGCGATGCGCCTCTCCAAGGCATCGCGATTCCCACCCTCCACGGGGATCTTAGGGGACCGCCGCGGTCCCTCGTTTGCGGTAACGAGGGTACCCGCGGTTCGTTCCACTTCGGCGGTGGACCGCCGCAACGCCACGGTTGTAGGTGGATGACTCACCCTGCTCGTCGCTGCTGTCGTCGGCCGAGACGTGATGCGATCCACCGTCATCTGGAGGCTTCTATACGAAGCCTCCAACTCCTTATTTCGCGCCGCGAGCCGTGCGTTTTCGGCCATAACACGCGTCATGTCCGGTCCGCCGATGCTTCGCACGTGGAGCTCCTCAGCTGCGAGTGCTGCTCCCATACTGGCCGTCCTTATATCGCGCACAATCGTCCCTTTTAGGTTGCGCGAAACCTCCGTAGCCCGGATGATAACGGCCTGCATCTCTGCGTGTCGGGCCGCGAGGTCGGCCGTAGCCATGGCTCTCATCTCGGCCCTCATCGCATCCTCGGTCGCGGTGTCCGTTGGCCGAGGTCGCTTTGTCGCGGGCTTGACTCGCGAGGCCCCGCCCCGGATAGATGACGGGCTATCGCCATCTTCTCCGGAGGTGGTATCCCCGGACGCCCGCTTTCGCACCCTATCCGTTGACACGGATGACCCCACCGAGGCGACCGAGGCGGCGCTAAACGAACTCCGCCTCGAATCGCAGCCACCCAGGAGACTCGCCATGTCCCTGTCGTACGACGACGTGGGCGACATGGCGTGCGTTATTTCTCTGAGGGAGACCGGTCCCTCCCTCAGCCGCGTGGAAGATCGCGTTACGCGGCGCGTATCGGTGAGGTTGTCAGCCCGGGCTGACGTTCCCGGCACGTCGATTGGCACACTGCTTGCATGTGCATCGCCAGGGGCGCAGCGGCCCACCCCTGACGATCCCCGGTCGTATGATAACGACGCGGCGGAGCCCGGTCGAGATCTCCTATCCGCGCCGGTACTGGGGGATCCGACCCCCTGCACCGTAAACTTATTTCCTTGTGTTTGTCTATTCATGTTTAGTTTAAGTTTTCGCCATAGTTGGTATAAAAAGAACCCCGTCCCCTCCAGAGGTGGTTTCACCCCTCCGCGTCAGCCACCCTGGCATGGCTGAGCCTGAGCCAGTACAGCCTGACGCATCATCGAAGCTACTTCCTCTGGAGACCCCTCACCCCGTTGGCATCCCCAGAAGGGGGAAGTACCCAGGGACCACCACGAGGAGGTGGAGTGAGAGGAGTTTCAGGAAGCAGAACCCATCCAAGAGGATCGAGATCGCAATTGGATGAGCCCTACTTCCCTCAGGCCCCCGACCTAACCAAGACCTAACCAAGACCTAACCTAACCAAGACCTAACCAAGACCTAACCAAGACCTAACCAAGACCTAACCAAGACCTAACCAAGACCTAACCAAGACCTTTTTTTTTTTTTTTTTTTTTTTTTTTTAAAAGTGGGGAATCTTCAAAAAGACGAACCCGGCCGTCCAGCCGGGAACAGTGTCGGATTTGTACCGACTAAACCCCACTGTTTTCCATCGCGGAGTCCTTTAGCGACGGGGCCCGGCGCCTTCGATGCTTCCGGTACTCCCACTAAACCCCGCCAGACTCAAATTTCGTCCCGTTAATCGTAACTCGTTTATTGTAGTCCGAGATACATGTCGGGAAAACGGCGACATGTATCCCTTTATACCCCTCCTCTCTGTTGAAACTGGTTGGGAAGGTGGGGATAGCAAGCCGAGGCTTATTGATCCCCCCCTCCCCCTCCCCACAAGAAATTGCAGATCTCTCTACAACTCTTGCTCCATTTCAAAAGTAGTTTCTCCACTAGTTGACAAGTCCATCTCTGTACGGGGTATCGTCGGCCTCGAGGAAGTCGCCGTTTTCTTCCCGGCGTCCGAATGGCCCTTCTTCTTCTTCTTTACTAACCTCTCGGGCACGACTTGCGGCCTCTTGAACGCTGCCGACGGCGAGGCAACTTTCTTCTTTGATGCCGATGCAGGCTGCTCCACCGGTTTTGTAGTCTTCTCGGGGGGATCCTTCGTTGGGCGCGGAGGTATCTCCGCCTTATCCCCTCCCCTTTTCTTACTCATCTCAAGGGCCTTGCACACCTTACTTCCCATTCGATGCTCCGAGTCGAAACCCTTCCGGTTGCACACCGGGCACTTATGTTTCTCTTCGGGGCATGCCCCGATCAGATGATCCTCTCCTCCGCACTTGAAGCACACCGGAGCTTTCTCCTCGGTCGAGGGACACTTGGACCGAACATGCCCAAACTCCAAGCATTTGAAGCATTGCAGTGGTCGAGCTTCCAGAGCCGTTATCAACACCGACGACCACCCGATCGCCAGCCTTTCTTCCTTCAAAACCTTCTTTCCGGCACCGATGGGACACCTCACCCATGCGGCACCTAGTCCATTCGTCGGGAAACGAATCTCTCCTACCCTAACATCGTCGACGTCGCAATCCCCGGTAGTGGCGATCGCGGCCGCGATTTCCGCTCTGGTAATCGATTCGTCGATTCGGCGGAGACGAAGCTCGCAGCACTTCTGCGGCAGTCCCACCTTCAGTTCCGGCCTTTCCTCGAAAGCTGTTTTCAACTTTCCCGCCAATTCTACCGCCTTTTCCTTACAATTCTCGCCCAGAATTTCAAGGACGGCTCCTCCTGTCACGGCTCTTTTTAACCTAATCTCCCCAGGTTTAATTCCAATAGTCCCGAGATCGACCTTCTGCCGGGCTAGGGCTATCGCCTCCGACATCGAGATCTTCCCTTCTTCCAGTATATTCAAGGTAACCGCGGATGTAACCGGTACTCTCCCCAGTTTTACCTTCTTTGTCTTCTTCTTCTGTTTACGACTCCTCTTCCTTTCCGATCCAGACGTCAGGGCCTCTCCATCCGAGGAGGTTGCCGAGACGACCTTCTTCGACTTCTTCTTCTTCTTCTCCCGTGTCTTCTTCTTTGAAACAGCCGTCCAATCCGATAATCTATCCACTGTGTCCTCCAAATCCGACCCCAGTGGAGTAGATGTAATCATGCGGCTGCTTCCCGCATCGGTCGATTCCTTCCTTTTACTTTTGCCTCTCACGCAATCAGCAAAGGTAAGAGCCTTGCCTCCCGCCTTGATCGGGGATGACTCCCTTAACCGCGCCTGGGCCTCCAAGAGTCTACGTCTTAACGAGGCCATGTTACTGTCGTCCTTTTTGCTCTTCTTGGACTCGAGAATCCTACCACTCGAGGTCGAGGTTTCCCCTTTCCTCTCCGAGAGTCCCAGCCTCTGGAGATTTTCCTTGAAGAACGTCTCCATTGATCCCCTCATTTGATCCATTATCCGGTGTTCCATCGACTGCAGTTCCACCTTCAAGTCGAACACGGCGCTCTGCTTAGCTTCCTCGACTTCCGTCATCGCGGCTCTAGCGCGAGACTCTAGAGCCTGACTTTTCGCCGTACCTTCTCTTGATCTTGCCAGCTCGGCTCGAAGCGACTCTATCGTTGCTTTCAAATCGTAAACAGTCTTGTCTTGTTCAGTCATCTGCGTCAGCAGCCTGGCATTTTCCGTCCGAAGCTGCATCACGTCCGCAGGCCCTTGAAAGCGGGAGTGCATTTCCATGGCCATGTGCTTCGTAATCTTCGCGCACAGTCGCAACGACCGCACAAACGTTCCCTTTAGATTACTCGAGTGTTCCGACACATAGTGTATTTGGTCCTGCAGCTCTATGACCCTCGCTGCCAAGTCTGCGGTACTCATACAAACTATGTCTTCTCGAATTTCTTCGTCGGTAGGCAAAGTGTCCTTCTTCTTCTTCTTCTTCTTGCTCTTCTCCGTCACTTTCCCAGTCCTTATGTATTCGATGTCCGCTCGAAGTCGCTCTTCTTCCGACCACTTTTCACCGCTACTCGGGTAATCCAGTGGGGTCCTCCTTTTGCGTCCTCCGCCGGTATCCGTCGACGAGATGGTACAAACGGATTCCTCCCTCCGCTGTCGGTCGTCCTTGTGCTGGAGTTTCCACTCCTCCTTCATTTGACGAAGGTAGTCGTCGTAGTCTTCCAATGGAGCCAAAGCGTGAGGTTCGCCGTGAGCCCCCTCGAGCGATAGGCGTGTAAACCTCTCTGCAGCCAAATGAGCCGCGTCCTTCTTCCAGGGCATCTTCCGGTTGTCGACGGTGCGCACTTCGCCCTGCGGAGTGCGCACTTTCCAACGGTGCTCGTCGATGTACCCCACCAGTTGGTCCGGTCCCTCTACTCCTTGAACATTCACATGTCTAATCGTTCGTCCGGGTATATTCATGCCCGAGGCAGTGGAGGCGAAGCTGACATCCTCCAACTCCTCCTGAAGACTACATTCGAAGCTCCTGCGACCTGGTGACCCCCTCCAGGTGTAACCGGATGGCCCCGCCACCGGTTCGTCGAAGGAGCTTTCCCTCCTGGGTCTCGTATCCGAAGATCGTCGTCCGGGGACATGCCGTGTCGGTGGTTGCTCACAACTCGTCATTTCCGCCTCCGGGGCATTGTGGCCAACCCCGGCAGGCCCGCAGTCGTAGGTTAACGATGCGGGGGAGCCTGCTCGTACACTCTTACCCGCACCGGTACTGGGGGTTCCGACGCCCCCTGCACCGTAGCCTTTAATTTTATTCTTTTTGTCAGCCATAAGTTGTTTATTAAAAAAGGTTTGCCAAAAGTCGCGACCACGTTTCCAGTCCCCACCAGAGGTGGTTTCGCTCCTCCGTGTCAGCCTCCCCGGCATGGTTGAACCTACCGGTACAGCCTGACACATCACGGGAGTTACTTCCTCTGGTGACCCCTCACCCCGTTAGCATCCCCAGAAGGGGGAAGTACCCAGGGACCACCACGAGGAGGTGGAGTGAGAGGAATTTCAGGAAGCAGAATCCATCCAAGAGGACCGAAATCTCAATTGGATGAACCCTACTTCCCTCAGGCCCCCGACCTAACCAAGACCTAACCAAGACCTAACCAAGACCTAACCAAGACCTAACCAAGACCTAACCAAGACCTAACCAAGACCTAACCAAGACCTAACCAAGACCTAACCAAGACCTAACCAAGACCTAACCAAGACCTTTTTTTTTTTTTTTTTTTAAAGTGGGGAATCTTCAAAAAGACGAACCCGGCCGTCCAGCCGGGAACAGTGTCGGATTTGTACCGACTAAACCCCACTGTTTTCCATCGCGGAATCCTTTAGCGGCGGGGCCCGGCGCCTTCGATGCTTCCGGTACTCCCACTAAACCCCGCCAGACTCAAATTTCGTCCCGTTAATCGTAACTCGTTTATTGTATTCCGTGGTACATGTCGGGAAAACGGCGACATGTACCCCTTTATACCCCTCCTCTCTGTTGGAACTGGTTGGGAAGGTGGGGATAGCAAGCCGAGGCTTATTGATCCCCCCCTCCCCCTCGCCACAAGAGATTGCAGATCTCTCTACAACTCTTGCTCCATTTCAAAAGTAGTTTCTCCACTAGTTGACAAGTCCATCTCTGTTCGGGGTATCGTCGGCCTCGAGGAAGTCGCCGTTTTCTTCCCGGCGTCCGAATGGCCCTTCTTCTTCTTCTTTACTAACCTCTCGGGCACGACTTGCGGCCTCTTGAACGCTGCCGACGGCGAGGCAACTTTCTTCTGAGATGCCGGTGCAGGCTGTTCCACCGGTTTTGTAGTCTTCTCGGGGGGATCCTTGGATGGACGCGGAGGTATCTCCGCCTTATCCCCTCCCCTTTTCTTACTCATCTCAAGGGCCTTGCACATCTGACTTCCCATTCGATGCTCCGAGTCGAAACCCTTCCGGTTGCACACCGGGCACTTATGTTTCTCTTCGGGGCATGCCCCGATCAGATGATCCTCTCCTCCGCACTTGAAGCACACCGGAGCTTTCTCCTCGGTCGAGGGACACTTGGACCGAACGTGCCCAAACTCCAAGCATTTGAAGCATTGCAGTGGTCGAGCTTCCAGAGCCGTTACCAACACCGACGACCACCCGATCGCCAGCCTTTCTTCCTTCAAAACCTTCTTTCCGGCACCGATGGGACACCTCACCCATGCGGCACCTAGTCCATTCGTCGGGAAACGAATCTCTCCTACCCTAACATCGTCGACGTCGCAATCGCCGGTAGTGGCGATCGCGGCCGCGATTTCCGCTCTGGTAATCGATTCGTCGATTCGCCGGAGACGAAGCTCGCAGCACTTCTGCGGCAGTCCCACCTTCAGTTCCGGCCTTTCCTCGAAAGCTGTTTTCAGCTTTCCCGCCAATTCTACCGCCTTTTCCTTACAATTCTCGCCCAGAATTTCAAGGACGGCTCCTCCTGTCACGGCTCTTTTTAACCTAATCTCCCCAGGTTTAATTCCAATAGTCCCGAGGTCGACCTTCTGCCGGGCTAGGGCTATCGCCTCCGACATCGAGATCTTCCCTTCTTCCAGTATATTCAAGGTAACCGCGGATGTCACCGGTACTCTCCCCAGTTTCACCTTCTTTGTCTTCTTCTTCTGTTTACGACTCCTCTTCCTTTCCGAACCGGACGTTAGGGCCTCTCCATCCGAGGAGGTTGCCGAAACGACCTTCTTCGACTTCTTCTTCTTCTTCTCCCGTGTCTTCTTCTTTGAAACCGCCGTCCAATCCGATAATCTATCCACTGTGTCCTCCAAATCCGACCCCAGTGGAGTAGATGTAATCATCCGGCTGCTTCCCGCATCGGTAGATTCCTTCCTTTTACTTTTGCCTCTCACGCAATCAGCAAAGGTAAGGGCCTTGCCTCCCGCCTTGATCGGGGATGACTCCCTTAACCGCGCCTGGGCCTCCAAGAGTCTACGTCTTAATGAGGCCATGTTACTGTCCTCCTTTTTGCTCTTCTTCGACTCGAGAATCCTCCCACTCGAGGTCGAGGTTTCCCCTTTCCTCTCCGAGAGTCCCAGCCTCTGGAGATTTTCCTTGAAGAACGTCTCCATTGATCCCCTCATTTGATCCATTATCCGGTGTTCCATCGACTGCAGTTCCACCTTCAAGTCGAACACGGCGCTCTGCTTAGCTTCCTCGACTTCCGTCATCGCGGCTCTAGCGCGAGACTCTAGAGCCTGACTTTTCGCCGTACCTTCTCTTGATCTTGCCAGCTCGGCTCGAAGCGACTCTATCGTTGCTTTCAGATCGTAAACAGTCTTGTCTTGTTCAGTCATCTGCGTCAGCAGCCTGGCATTTTCCGTCCGAAGCTGCATCACGTCCGCAGGCCCTTGAAAGCGGGAGTGCATTTCCATGGCCATGTGCTTCGTAATCTTCGCGCACAGTCGCAACGACCGCACAAACGTTCCCTTTAGGTTACTCGAGTGTTCCGACACATAGTGTATTTGGTCCTGCAGCTCTATGACCCTCGCTGCCAAGTCTGCGGTACTCATACAAACTATGTCTTCTCGAATTGACCTAACCAAGACCTAACCAAGACCTAACCAAGACCTAACCAAGACCTAACCAAGACCTAACCAAGACCTAACCAAGACCTAACCAAGACCTAACCAAGACCTTTTTTTTTTTTTTTTTTTTAACCCTGGATAACCTGCATCAGGCACCCCTCACCATTGGGGCTGGCGAGGGGTAGTGTGAGATTCCTACTCACTAAAGCTCCAGGGGTGTTCCAGCCTCGGCCACAGCAGGGGGTACACCGGAACCAAACATTTACCCTCAGTGTCACCCCCCGGCCCAGTATATGCCAACACGACACGCTAGTATTACGCAACACTAACAGCATGGAAAGACATCATGCACAAAAACGCGATCAAGACCCCCGCGGATCACGGGACGCAGCGTGAACACTCCGACTGCGCCCTTCCCTCCCCAGGGCCCGTGCAAGAGTCGCCTCTAGCCCCAACTAGAGACGACTTGGGCCCTCTGGCACACCGGTTCCGTGGGTCCCGGAACCCCGGGCCCGGCGGCCAGAATCTTAAAGTGGGGGAGCCGGCGGTCCCGGACTTCTCGCCCGGCGACGCCGCCGACCCCGCCCCCCACCCGTTCGAGAGGGATGAGAGCCCCGCTCCCTCTCCCTCTCCGCCGCCTCCTTCTGCAGCATCACGTGCTCGCAGAAGGAGACGACGGCCCCCCGTTTTTGACCCCCCTCCAGCAGGGCCCTAATGAGTCCCGCTGGAGAGAGGTCCCCCCCGATGGCGCGGACCAGGACCCGGCGCTCGGAAGCCCACGCTGGACAAAATTCCAGCGTGTGCTGCGCCGTGTCCTGGTCCCCGTCGCAGTGCCGGCATCGGGCATCACGCTCCCGCTTGATGCGGCACAGGTACTCTCCGAAGCAGCCATGCCCGGACAGCACCTGTGTCACGCGGAAGGTGAGCGGCACTCCACCGCTGTCCCGCCAAGCCTCCCAGCTCGGCAAGACAGCCCCGACGACGCGGTGGGAGGCCAACCCCTCGTCTAAAAGACGGAGTCGCCAGCGCTCCCACACGCGCCGCCAGACCTGGTCCCTGGGATTCCATACGGACCCCAGGGTGTCCGGCTCCCATTCCCCGGCGGTATCCCCGCCCCCGGCCCCAGACCTCGCCCGGAGATAAATATCTCGTAGGGCGACGGCCTGAAGGTCAAAGGGCGGGAACCCCGCCAGGACTGCAGCCGCTGCACCCGAGAGGGTGCGGTATCCCCTCACGATCCTGATGGCGGACAATCTGTGCAGCCGGCCCAAAAGGAGCCGGGTAGACTTGTCCGCCACCAGGTCGTCGGCGAAGATGGGCGCGCCGTAGAGTACGATACTCCGCACCACCCCCGCGTACAGCCGCCGCACCCGCCCAGCCGCACCGCCAAGATTGGGGAGCAACCGCGCCAAGGCGCAAGTTACCCCCCAAGCCCGAGGGAACAACTGGGCGAAATGGGGCCCAAACTGCCAGTGGCTGCCCAGGACGAGTCCCAGATATTTCATCTGGTTCCCGACCCGGACCGGAGCCCCTCCCACCATTATCCGCGAGTCGGGCGGCGGGCCGCCCAGACGGGACCGATGGTACATCCATAACGCCTCCGTCTTTGTGGGCGACACCCGCAGGCCCAACCCGCGGATAGAACGCAACAACGCCGATGCCGCCACTTCCGCGGCTCGGCTGACCGTCGCAAATCCCGTCCCGCCGACCAACAGAAGCGTGTCGTCTGCGTAACAGACGACCTCTGTGTTCGGCGGGAGGGGATCCCTCAAAACTACATCGTACGCGATGTTCCATAAAGTGGGCCCCAGGACGGATCCCTGGGGCACCCCGCGGTCAATTGATCTCCTGTGAGACCTGCCGTCCCTATCCGTGAATATAATCCACCTATCCCGGAGATACGCCGAGATCACCTTCCTCAGATACATACTGTCATGTTTGTTTTACGTGCAGCATCTACCGTGAAGGTTTATCCACACGGCCCCCATGGGCGCGGGATTGGGATACGCCCAATCAGCGGGTCTCCGCACACTGCAGAGACTTCCAGTGGCGCCCCAAGGCTCTAGGACCTTGAGACAGACAACTGGTTGTGCCGGGTGACTTTCCACACCCTACCGGCTAAGCAGGCCGTTGCCCGAGCTGTTGGGACGCAGCTCCCCCGCCGGGACCCTGGAAAAAGTGGTCCCTAGCCAGCATTTGGCTTTCAACCACTGCCCCCGCGAGTCCAAACCCATGACCGGACCGAGCCGAAGCCCGGCGGGCGAACCGGTCCCCGCGGTACCAGTCTTAAGGTCTACTGGTTTGACCTTTTCGACGGAGTAAACCCCGTCTCCCGTATTTAGGATTCCTACAATCCAGGCCTCGGTTTGGCCAGCATCGGGTTCGTGGAGTCGCTACGCTCCAACGGATCCGACAGGAATCCGTCGCGGTGACCAGGCCGACGCCCGGCCCCGCGAACCTTCGCCTGTCGGGGTTCCGCCCTGCGACCCCTAGGGCACCTAAAAGCTAAGACACATTCACACCTACAATCATCCTTCTTCTTTCAAACATTCGTTTCACACTCACACTAAAACATTCATACGTAGCCTTACATCCTAAAACAGCACTAACATCCACTCTTCCATCCACTCCCACAATCACACCCCAATCATCAAGGCTGCGGAGGTCCGCATACATAAAAGGCGTTTACTTTCCACAAAATGTTCCCCCAGCCTTACATAGTTTGGCTGGGGGTAGATACATAGTAACGCCTTTATGGCGAAGGCTAATCATAATATTAATTTTATTTACATTAGCATTCACTTAGGACTGCCTAGTTGCAGCCTTGGCTATAGCACATATAGATGCCTACATAGAATGAAAAGATAAATAAATAAATACAAGTTAAAATAAACGAATACACTAAAATAATAAATAAATAAATAAATACAAATTAAAATAAACGAATACGTTAAAATAATAAATAAATAAATAAATACAAATTAAAATAAACGAGTACAATGAGAATAATACATAAATGAATATATAAATAAATAAATAACATACAAAATAAGACAGGAGAAGTAAAGATAAATAAATAAAATCGAAAAATAGGCATATACAATTAGTGGGTTAAGTATGTACATGAATCGAAATTTCTTAGCCAGTTTCGGGACATTAAAACCGCCCGAGCCTTCGCCAAAGAAGCTAACGCAACGCAGAATAGAATAACTTAAATAAATAATACAGAAATAAAATAACAGGAATAATACATAAATTAGATAATGGCAAAATAAATAGTAAAATGTAAATAGCTATGTACAAATCATTAGATATTAGTAGCAATGTTTTAATTAGGTTGGGGCGCATGCGCGTAGGTGCAGATTCAGCGGGATGGTAAGCAGAGAGTTATAGCAGGCGATAGGAGTGAGCCAGGGTTAAGCCAAACTAGGTAGGTATTAAATAAATACAGAAAAAACAAATAAATCGATCGATAAATAAATAGGTAGGTAAATATGTAGATAAATAGATGAATAAATAAATAAATAAATAAATAGGTAAATAAATAAATAAATAAATGACTAAATACATACATATATAAGTATATAGATAGCTAAAACAATAAATAGATAAGTAAATAAATGGATCAATAAAACAATAGACAAATAAATAAAGTGTAAATAAATAAATAGATAAATAAAAGATAGATAAATAAGACAATAAACCAATAAAATGTAAATAAATAAATAAATAAATAATAAACGAATAATTAGATATGCATGTAGATAGATGACTAGATAAACCTGTAGGCAAACACCTAGCTGTTACAACTGAGAGAAGAGGTCGATATCGTAGTTTATAATTAGTAAAAGAGTACCAAAGTTGATCGATTAAAAGAAAAACCAGTGTCCCGTCACTATTAAAATAAAAGAACTAAGAATTGTTAAAAAGCAGTGCAGTTAAATAACAAAGTAAAAGAAAAGTCGATAGATAAAAGAAGAGAAAGGTAATAGTTTAATTAAAACAAAGAATAGTAACTAGCATAGAAACTAGCATGGAAATAAAATAGAGGAAAGGCAGAAATTAAAATAGATAGTTGAAAAGTTAAGATATATAGTTAAGAGGTTATTAGTTAAAATATTAGTTATAAGGGTTGTCCATGTATATTAACTAGATATAGCGCTCAGACACTTGGTTAGTGACTAGATATCAACTTTGTACTTACCCTATCGCTGCCTCTGACTGCTGCTCCGCCATCTAGGTCGGGGGAGTTGGCCCCCGCAGATTTTCAATCGGTCGGCCTGGATCAGGGGCCAGGACATCCTCGGCGAGTGCCTCGCGATACTGGCGAACTCCCGATACGTGCTCCACGTAGATATCCCGGCTCCACCGGACAGTCTCCGACACAATGAGCCGGCGCATCAGAGATGCGTATCGATTACCGATACGCAAAATCTTCAGCACCGACTCATTGGCCGGATCCCACGAGCCGAGAGCACCGACGACGATCGCGGAGACCGCCACCCGATATCCGCGCCCTCCGAGAACGTCGGCCAGGGGCTTATACTTATGTATCTTTCGCGCCCTGGCCTCCTCGAACGAAATATATTCGTTCTCGAAGGGCACGGTAACATCAACGATGACGATACTCCTTGAGGGCTCGTGCCTAACAACAATGTCAGGCCTAAGAGCCCCCAGATCCCCGTCGATGCCCTCGACCGTCCGGTTAACCCTTAACTCCCCTGGGAGTCGGCAGGCCTTAGCGATCCGGGAAACCACCGCATCGTGGCGAAGTTGCCAGGCCACCAAGTGCGGACGGCAGTGGCAAAGGACGTGGGGAAGGGATTCGAGCTCCGCCCCGCATCGCCGGCAACGCTTATCACCCTCACCCCAGCGTCTTGCCCCATTAAGGGGCAAGACGTCGAGGCGAGCTCGGTGTATGAAGCGCCAATCGGCGAAGCGGGTGAAGTTGCCGCCACGGAGGAAGTGGTTTGAAGCACCACTCCGCGACGACACCCCGAATACCTTCCCCTGGTCCTTCTTGCGCTGAAGGCGCTGGTGATAGTATTCTACCACTGCCATCCGCAATCGGCGGATAATCTGGCCCACGGGCGGAACTATGGTCTCCCGATCGCGAGAACCCCTGAGCGTAACCGAGAGCTCAGATCTCGCCTCGCTCCACTGCCAACGCAATCCGAGTAGGTCCCGACTCCTGCGTGCCGCGTTCCGTGCCCTCGACCACAGCGAAGAAACGTCCCCCCCGTCCCTGGCGAAGTACCCCTCCAGCGAACCAGAGAGGTACTCGGCCAGGTCATTGTTCGACGGGTTGGTATGGCCGATTTTCCTGGCTACAGCCTCGCGCAGCGAGTTCCAGGCCAACTCCCTGACCACCGCATCATCCGCCGTCAAAAGACGGAACGCATGAGCGATGGTCAGGACGTCGGCCATGTCAGCAAGCGGAAGCAGACCACATCCCCCCCTACTGGGTGGGAGGTAGACTACCTCCGCGCTGGCCCGCTGCGGGAGGTTGAGCCAGGATTTGGCCATACGTCGCACTTGTTTGTCGACTTCGATTAAGGGACGTTTCTCCACGTGGGCTCCCCGCAGGTAGAAGTCGAGGCGTGGCAGTATAAAAGCTGCCACGGTCTCAGCCTTCTGCCACGGGGCCAAGAGGGAACGGTCGACGGCCTGCAGGTCCTGGACCAGCTCGTCGATCGTCAGCAGTGGGGTTTGACGAACCTGAAACCCGGTGGGAACGCCCAGGTGTTCATAGGGCTCACCGGCTGCCAGGGCGCGCATTTGCTGACCCTGGATGGTGAAGCGAGTGGCACGGATCCCGCGCGGCCCCCTGCCACGATGGTGGAGGGTCGCGCATTTTGCTGGATTAAACCGCAATCCGATGCCACTCGCCGCAGCATCCACTGCCTTTAGCAGCGTTTCCATGCTCTCCTGGGTGTCGGCGATCAACGCGAGATCGTCCGCATACGCCAGGATACTGTGCCGATGGCCGTGCAACGTGTAACCCGCCGAGGTTCCGGTAGCTGCGCGCAGCACCGGTTCCAGGGCGAGGTTAAACGCCACAGGGCTCATCGGACAGCCCTGGCGCACCCCGGAGAGGATGGGAACGGGGTCGGTAAACCCATCGGCGGTCCGCACCCGTGTGGTGCAACCGTGGTACATACTCTTCAGAATATTCTGAAGAGTGGAGGGAACCCCGGCCTCCACGAAGGATTGGTAGATGGAAGCGTGGGGGACCGAGCCGAACGCGTTCGACAGGTCCAGCCACGCCACCACCACCTGACGCCCCCACCTGCGAGCGTCTGTAAGGGCTCCCTGCAGCACGAAGTTATGTTCGTAACACCCCTCGTACGGCAGGAAGCCCTTTTGCGCGGGACTTAGGCGCTTATTTTTGACCGACCACGCGACGAGACGGTCAGCCAGAACAGCGGCGAAGAGCTTCGGGGTCGTATCGGACATGGCCAGCGGTCGCCAGTTCGACAGGTCGTCGCGATCGCCCTTTTTGTGCACGAGCACAGTGTTGGAAGTTTTCCAGCACGAGGGGACCGACTCCAGACGAAGACATAGATTAAACAAAGAGGTCAGCAGATGTGACCCCGGATCTGCCCTTTTCAGATCATTGTAAGTTAGACCGTCGGGACCGGGCGCAGAGTTTGTCATACGCCTGATCCGACGATCCACCTCACTCACTTCGAAGAGCTTCACCAAGGCCACATTGCTGGCCTCGTCTGGAGCCTCGATGGAAGGCGGGGGAGGCCTAGCTCCCAGGTTCCCCGCCGGTGAGTACATGTTGAGGAAGTACTCATGTACCCTGTCCTTTGGCACTTTGCAGTGCAAGGACGGGCCCATGAGCACCTCCTGAACAGCACGCCGACGGTTCTGCCTGAAGAGCCGTTGTATACGCGTAGCCTCCCTTACCTGGTCCCTCCGCGTTGGTCCACCTGCCAACACAGGACGATCGCGGTGACCGTTCGAATCGCGAGCCGCTTGGTCGCCCGACACGCCCCTCGCTCTCGCACGCTGTTGGGGCCTATCCGTCCCGCCCCCTCTCGTGGTCGGTCCCTCGACTCTGAAGCCCTGAAGGTATGCTGCGATTTCCCTCGCAACATCCTCCAGCTGCTCCAGGGAGCCAGCGTTCTGCGCCATTCCGATCAACAACTCTCTCTCGGAAGGAAGCGCTTCCCCGACCAAAGGCCGGATGCCGCCCCTTCTTCGAGAGGGCTGCCCGGATGCCGCAGGACGCCTGGGCTCACGAGGTCCCGAGGCACGCGAGGGTGTGGTCGGTCTGCGACTTCTCGCAGGTGCGGTCGCCTCCGTCGCGGAGGCAGGAGCACCCCTCACGGTTGCATCAACGGGGACGAGCCTCCGATTATCCCTCCCCGCGCGATTTAAAACTACCCCTTCCCGCAAGGTAGAAATGGAGCCGGGGGCACTACGGGGGACGCTCGGGAGTCGCGTGGGGCTAGCAGGTGTTACGCTACTCACCGAGGATTCTCCGGAGCACCCTGCTCCAGGCCGATGCGCACTGTTGTGCGCAACGCTGTTGTTATTGTTGCTGCTGCTGCTGCTGCCCGGTGGCGGCCGGGCGGGGGACTTTTCCCGCGGTGGTTGGGCGGGCGGAGGCGTCGTCCTCTTCGCTGGCGGCAGCGGCTGCGCCTCCTCGTCGGACGACGAGCTGGACGACGGGATCCCGCGGTGGTGGCGTCGGCGGGATCCAGCGGCGATTCGCCACGGCTCCGGTGAAGAATCGGGGCTAACGGCTGCCCCGGCCGGCTGCGGCACCTCCACCTCTTCGATGGGTGGGAGGAGCGGGGCCGCTGGAGATGGTGGTAGCGGCCTGGCCACCATCGCTCCTCCCACGATAGGCAGGGGGGTCATAATCGGCCCCCCGCTGCAGGTGGTGGTAACGGTGGAGGTGCATAACGTCACCATGCTCGCCGATGTTACCGGTAACGGCGCCCCCTGCTCGCCGCGGATGGTCGGCGGCGTCCTGGGGCTCCGGTGCTTCCTCGGTGGGGGGCTGCGTCTTGGTGGTGTGGGCCCGGGCGTCGTAGGGGTGGCCCGGGTTGCTGTACGCAGCCCCCTTTCCGGTGCGACGTCAATCGGCGAGGGAGGTGACGTAAATGACGGGGCGCCTGCTGTGACGGCGGCGTAGGATGGTGAGGCCGCCGTCCTTACCCCCGAGGGTTTCCGTAGGGCGGCCCGAGGTGGTGTGGGGCCGCTGGAGGGACTCTTCCTTCCCTCCACCGCCCTGGGTGATGGTGTGTGGGCGGTGGGAGTCCCTCCAATTCTCGGGGGCGTTCTTCTGGCTCCGGTCGGAGCCGCTACCGTCCTCCGGGTGGTGGTGGTGGCAGTTCTTCTGCCCACCTCCACCGGGACTTTGGCACCCCTCATACCCCGTTTCACCCGCCCTTGGGTGGTGGTGGGCGGGGTCCTAACGGGCGGGGTTCTTGCGGGAGGGGTGCCAGTCGACCCCCTGGTAGCGGGGGCCGCTCTTCTGCCCGGTGGGGTGGGCCTCGTTGCGGTAGCGGCTAAGGGACCGGAGCCTCTTCTCGTAGCAGGCGCCCTTGCAGCCGGCGGCGATGTCCTTGGGGCAGCCGACCCCGATCGCCGCGGCGGGCTGCCGCTCTTATGGACCGGTGGCGTCCCCTTAGGTCTGGGGTAGGTTGGTTGGGGGGCGGGGGCGCGGGCCGGGCGCTGGTGGTGGGCCCAATCGTTATTGTTAACGTGGGGGTGCCGGACGGCGGCGTGCGATACGACGTCGTCATAGCCGTCGCCGCCGCCGTTACCAGCACCCCACGCAACGTAGTTTGTTTAGGGGCCCGCGCCTTGCCCCCCGTCGCCGCCGGTCTCGTTGTCGTCGTCCTCGTTGTTGTCCCCGTTGTTGTTGCTGTTGTTGTTGCTGTTGTTGTTGCCGCTGCCGCCATTGCACGCCGCGTCGTGCAGGTGGTGGTGGCCGTCCCCGTGGAATCCCTCGCCGTTGTCGGGGTGTGGGTGGGCGGGGGCGGGGGCGGCGACGTCGCGGCGCGTGTCGTTTGCGGTGGCGGGGACTGGGCCGCCAAATTGGCAGCAGCTGACGCAGCAGCGCGCGGTTCTGCGGGGGCGGATGTCGCGGAACTCCCCCGACGCGAGGTGTTGCTCGAACCGGTCGCGCCCGTCACGGGAGGTGCACAAGTCCCACTCGGACTGTTCTGATGGGCGGAACTATGAATATGGCCGTGGTGCAGCTTCACCGCCTTGAGTGGATACCTCCCGTCGCCGGTGAAGCTGCACTCACGGCACTTATATGTCACTGCAACGCCCGGATGATACTTCCGGGCGTGCTTCGTCAAGTCCGAGTGGGACTTGTACACGCCACTGATCCTGATCCCGGGGACACCGAAGCAGGCAGGGCATCGGAACTCCGCCGGGAAGGGAAACTCGATTGTCAGGGCGAGATTGTTACTCCCCTCGGTAGTGCAGGAGGTGATCGTCGCACTATCACCGCGGTCCTGCATCGCTCTTAAGACTAAGTCCTACGCTACGAGTGAGTCGAAAGAAGAAAGAGAGACAGAGTTGCTGTGGCAAATATTTCTAAGTGCCACAGCGAGGCGAAACGGGGAAGATAGACTAAGTGGGAATGACAGAGGAAGAGAAGAGAAAACTAAGTTAAAGCGATAGTAGGAATACCGCCACGCGCTAACACCCTACTGACTCCGCCGGCGCTAAGTCCGGTGTCGAAGACTGCCTGGAAAAATGACAGCCTCCGACGTGGCAGTCGGTAGGGAGACTAACGGATGACGGTTGCGGAGGAGTGCAGCGATCTCGATGGAGGAAGAGCGACGGAATCGCCCACTCCACCGAGGACTGCACGGGGGTTGCACCGCAGGCGGGCCGACCTGAC
The DNA here is from genome assembly GCF_051020985.1 of Nomia melanderi. Classification (NCBI taxonomy): domain Eukaryota; kingdom Metazoa; phylum Arthropoda; class Insecta; order Hymenoptera; family Halictidae; genus Nomia; species Nomia melanderi. Next base: position 51,080 of record NW_027475277.1, on the reverse strand, counting down.
GTCCACTCACTAACGGGTGAGTGGAGTCAGCCTCCACGCGGGCGGTGACTGAAGGGAGAAGAAGGAGGTGGAGGCGCCACTCGACTCGGACCTCACGCGTCCCGGTCCGTTGACACACCTCAACGGATGGGAGCGATCGGCGGAGCGGGTGGACGCGTAGGGGTAAGGTAGAGGACTACCGACGATGATTCGAGCACCGCAGACGGCTGGAGACCGGCTGCGTTACCCTCCTCACTGCCGGGGGGATAGAAAGAAAAGAGAGACTCACTCGGCGCAGGAGTCCAGCGATGCAGGAGCGCTCTCCGAGGGGAATAACACCTCGCTCCTGATTCCTGATCCAACGGTGGTAGAGGTGGATCAGGCGAGCCGTCCTTCCCGTCGGGGTTGCCGGTGGCCAAGTCCTGGTGGGTCGTTGCGGTGTTGGGTGACCCACGTAGAGGAAGACCAGGGTTGTCCAGGCAGGCCAGGGATGGTGGTTGGTCCTAGATGAAGTCCTGGACCCTCGGTAGACCCTTGGTCGTCCTCTCCCTCGGCTGTCCTCGGAAGCAGGATGCGTGGTGGTGCGCAGGTGGAGGTGCGCCGGTGGTCCTCCCGCGCAGGTGGGCGGCGCAGGTGTACTCCCGCGCAGGCTCGATCCGGTCCCGCGGCGAAGGCACTTATTACACACTTCACCGCACAACACCTCGAGCACTGATCGTGTACAGACCTTGCCGCGCACACGCCCGATCGCAACTCGGCCCGCACTGTTGCGCAGTACCGCGGCGGGTGAATTTACCGCGGCGTCGGGTACTCTTATCGCGGAGTCAGAATAGTAACAGGGACTATTTTTGGAGTCCAGCGAGCCGATCCGGCTATTAGAAAATATCAGATATTAAGCTGATAAGAACAGATAAAAAGGCGTTTATTTCCAAAACATGTTCCCCCGACCTTACAAAGTTCGGCCGGGGGTAGATACAATAACATTACGCCTTTACGGCGAAGGTGGCTGATAAATATAATATAAAATTAACTAGTATCTATGACTAGTATTTACATATTATTGTGGGCGGCTAATTATGTAAATAGATAAAAAAAAACTAAATAAATATATAAATAAATAAATAAATAATTAAATAAATAGCTAAATAATTACAAATAAACAAATAAATTAAGAAACGAAAAGACAGATAATCAATTCGATAAATATAAATATTAAAATCAGTGGACCCGCTTCAGGTCTAATTTGCCCGAGCCTTCGCCAGTAAGAATTAAATAAATTAAATAAATATAGCAAACAGACAGATAAATAAGTAATCAATAAATAATAAGTAAATCATAACTAAATAGTAAATCATAAATAAATAAAAAATAATACGTAAATGAGAATTAACTAATAAATAACATATAAACATAAAAAGATTTTATATAAATAAATAGCTATAGGGAATATGTTAGGCGTGCGCGCGCGCAAGGGTGCATAGTGGGAAGGTCGTATAGGCAGGGGAGGTAGTCAGCAGGTGTTAAATGGAGCTGTCAAGATTAAAATGAAGATAAATAAATATATAGAAAAATAAATCAATAAATAGATAGATAAATAAATAGAAGTAGGTAGGTAAGTACGTTAATATCACAGCAACTTATAGAAAGAAAGAGATGTTAAAAATAAATAAATAGATAAAAATGGACGGTATTTTAGCATGACTAGAAAGAAACCACTAGCTAAATACTACATAAATAAATAAATGATGACTAGAAAAGCAGGAATAAATAGTTAAATAAATAGACTAGACATATAAATACAATAAAATAAAATATAGCATAAAATAAAATAAAATAGCATCAAACAAAATAGTCAAATAAATATATAAAAACTGAATAAATAAGTAGATAAAAACTGAGTATATAGATGAATTGTTAAAATAAATAAAATAAAATAAATTAACATGTGGTTAATATAAAATAAATAATGTAACTAAATAAATAATTAAAATAGATAATTAGTTAAATAGTTATATAGGTAGTTGAAAAGAAGTACTTGTTAGTGGTTAAATGGTTAAAATACAGATAAGTTAGTTGATATAATACAATAATGATTAGTCGATTGGTAAAATATCTAGCTGTGGATATTAATCCTATCTACTTATCCCTTTTGCTGCTCCTCTCTGTCCTATTCCCACTTATGTCGGGGGAGTTACCCCACGCAGGTTCATGATGGGTCGGCCTGGATCAGGGGCCGGGACATCCTCGGCGAGTGCCTCGCGATACTGGCGAACTCCCGATACGTGCTCCACGTAGATATCCCGGCTCCACCGGACAGTCTCCGACACAATGAGCCGGCGCATCAGAGATGCATATCGGTTACCGGTACGCAAGATCTTCAACACCGACTCATTGGCCGGATCCCACGAGCCAAGAGCACCAACGACGATCGCGGAGACCGCCACCCGATAACCGCGCCCTCCGAGAACGTCGGCCAGGGGCTTATACTTTTGTATTTTTCGCGCCCTGGCCTCCTCGAACGAAATATACTCGTTCTCGAAGGGCACGGTAACATCGACGATGACGATGCTCCTTGAGGGCTCGTGCCTAACAACAATGTCAGGCCTAAGAGCCCCCAGATCCCCGTCGATGCCCTCGACCGTCCGGTTAACCCTTAACTCCCCTGGGAGCCGGCAGGCCTTAGCGATGCGGGAAACCACCGCATCGTGGCGAAGTTGCCAGGCCGCCGAGTGCGGACGGCAGTGGCAAAGGACGTGGGGAAGGGATTCGAGCTCCGCCCCGCATCGCCGGCAACGCTTATCACCCTCACCCCAGCGTCTTGCCCCGTTAAGAGGCAAGACGTCGAGGCGAGCTCGGTGAATGAAGCGCCAATCGGCGAAGCGGGTGAAGTTGCCGCCGCGGAGGAAGTGGTTTGAAGCACCACTCCGCGACGACACCCCGAATACCTTCCCCTGGTCCTTCTTGCGCTGAAGGCGCTGGTGATAGTATTCTACCACTGCCATCCGCAATCGGCGGATAATCTGGCCCCTCGCCACGGGCGGAACTATGGTCTCCCGATCGCGAGAACCCCTGAGCGTAATAGCGAGCTCAGATCTCGCCTCGCTCCACTGCCAACGCAATCCGAGCAGGTCCCGACTCCTGCGTGCCGCGTTCCGTGCCCTCGACCACAGCGAAGAAACGTCTCCCCCGTCCCTGGCGAAGTACCCATCAAGCGAACCAGAGAGGTACTCGGCCAGGTCATTGTTCGACGGGTTGGTATGGCCGATTTTCCTGGCTACAGCCTCGCGCAGCGAGTTCCAGGCCAACTCCCTGACCACCGCATCATCCGCCGTCAGAAGACGGAACGCATGAGCGATGGTCAGGACGTCGGCCATGTCAGCAAGCGGAAGCAGTCCACACCCCCCCCTACTGGGTGGGAGGTAGACTACCTCCGCGCTGGCCCGCTGCGGGAGGTTGAGCCAGGATTTGGCCATACGTCGCACTTGTTTGTCGACTTCACCTAAGGGACGTTTCTCCACGTGGGCTCCCCGCAGGTAGAAGTCGAGGCGTGGCAGTATAAAAGCTGCCACGGTCTCGGCCTTCTGCCACGGGGCCAAGAGGGAACGGTCGACGGCCTGCAGGTCCTGGACCAGCTCGTCGATCGTCAGTAGTGGGGTTTGACGGACCTGAAACCCGGTGGGAACGCCCAGGTGTTCATAGGGCTCACCGGCCACCAGGGCGCGCATTTGCTGACCCTGGATGGTGAAGCGAGTGGCACGGATCCCGCGCGGCCCCCTGCCACGATGGTGGAGGGTCGCGCATTTTGCGGGATTAAACCGCAATCCGATGCCACTCGCCGCAGCATCCACTGCCTTTAGCAGCGTTTCCATGCCCTCCGGGGTGTCAGCGATCAACGCGAGATCGTCCGCGTACGCCAGGACACTGTGCCGATGGCCGTGCAACGTGTAGCCCGCCGAGGTTCCGGTAGCTGCGCGCAGCACCGGTTCCAGGGCGAGGTTAAACGCCACAGGGCTCATCGGACAGCCCTGGCGCACCCCGGAGAGGATGGGAACGGGGTCGGTAAACCCATCGGCGGTCCGCACCCGTGTGGTGCAACCGTGGTACATACTCTTCAGAATATTCTGAAGAGTAGAGGGAACCCCGGCCTCCACGAAGGATTGGTAGATGGAAGCGTGGGGGACCGAGCCGAACGCGTTCGACAGGTCCAGCCACGCCACCACCACCTGACGCCCCCACCTGCGAGCGTCTGTAAGGGCTCCCTGCAGCACGAAGTTATGTTCGTAACACCCCTCGTACGGCAGGAAGCCCTTTTGCGCGGGACTTAGGCGCTTATTTTTGACCGACCATGCGACAAGACGGTCAGCCAGAACAGCGGCGAAGAGCTTCGGGGTCGTATCGGACATGGCCAGCGGTCGCCAGTTCGACAGGTCGTCGCGATCGCCCTTTTTGTGCACGAGCACAGTGTTGGAAGTTTTCCAACACGAGGGGACCGACTCCAGACGAAGACATAGATTAAACAAAGAGGTCAGCAGATGTGACCCCGGATCTGCCCTTTTCAGATCATTGTAAGTTAGACCGTCGGGACCGGGCGCAGAGTTTGTCATACGCCTGATCCGACGATCTACCTCACTCACTTCGAAGAGCTTCACCAAGGCCACATTGCTGGCCTCGTCTGGAGCCTCGATGGAAGGCGGGGGAGGCCTAGCTCCCAGGTTCCCCGCCGGTGAGTACATGTTGAGGAAGTACTCATGTACCCTGTCCTTTGGCACTTTGCAGTGCAAGGACGGGCCCATGAGCACCTCCTGAACAGCACGCCGACGGTTCTGCCTGAAGAGCCGTTGTATACGCGTAGCCTCCCTTACCTGGTCCCCCCGCGTTGGTCCACCTGCCAACACAGGACGATCGCGGTGACCGTTCGAACCGCGAGCCGCTTGGTCGCCCGACACGACCCCAGCCCTCGCACGCTGTTGGGGCCTATCCGTCCCGCCCCCTCTCGTGGTCGGTCCCTCGACTCTGAAGCCCTGAAGGTATGCTGCGATTTCCCTCGCAACATCCTCCAGCTGCTCCAGGGAGCCAGCGTTCTGCGCCATTCCGATCAACAACTCTCTCTCCAAAGGAAGCGCTTCCCCGACCAAAGGCCGGATGGCGCCCCTTCTTCGAGAGGGCTGCCCGGATGCCGCAGGACGCCTGGGCTCACGAGGTCCCGAGGCACGCGAGGGTGCGGTCGGTCTGCGACTTCTCGCAGGTGCGGTCGCCTCCGTCGCGGAGGCAGGAGCACCCCTCACGGTTGCATCAGCGGGGACGGGCCTCCGATTATCCCTCCCCGCGCGATTCAAAACTACCCCTTCCCGCAAATTAAAAACGGAGCCGGGGGCATTACGTGGGACGCTCGGGAGTCGCGAAGGGCTAAGCGGTGTTACGCTACTCACCGAAGACGCCCCGGAGCACCCTGCTCCAGGCCGATGCGCACTGTTGTGCGCAACGCTGTTGTTATTGTTGCTGCTGCTGCTGCTGCCCGGTGGCGGCCGGGCGGGGGACTTTTCCCGCGGTGGTTGGGCGGGCGGAGGCGTCGTCCTCTTCGCTGGCGGCAGCGGCTGCGCCTCCTCGTCGGACGACGAGCTGGACGACGGGATCCCGCGGTGGTGGCGTCGGCGGGATCCAGCGGCGATTCGCCACGGCTCCGGTGATGAATCGGGGCTAACGACTGCCCCGGCCGGCTGCGGCACCTCCACCTCTTCGATGGGTGGGAGGAGCGGGGCCGCTGGAGATGGTGGTAGCGGCCTGGCCACCATCGCTCCTCCCACAATAGGCAGGGGGGTCATAATCGGCCCCCCGCTGCAGGTGGTGGTGACGGTGGAGGTGCATAACGTCACCATACTCGCCGATGTTACCGGAGACGGGGCCCCCTGCTCGCCGCGGATGGTCGGCGGCGTCCTGGGGCTCCGGTGCTTCCTCGGTGGGGGGCTGCGTTTTGGTGGTGTGGGCCCGGGCGTTGTAGGGATGGCCCGGGTTGCTGTACGCAGCCCCCTTTCCGGTGCGACGTCAATCGGCGAGGGAGGTGACGTTAATGACGGGGCGCCTGCTGTGACGGCGGCGTAGGATGGTGAGGCCGCCGTCCTTACCCCCGAGGGTTTCCGTAAGGCGGCCCGAGGTGGTGTGGGGCCGCTGGAGGGACTCTTTCCCTGTACCACCGCCCTTGGTGATGGTGTGTGGGCGGTGGGAGTCCCTCCTACTCTCGGGGGCGTTCTTCTGGCTCCGGTCGGAGCCGCTACCGTCCTCCGGGTGGTGGTGGTGACAGTTCTTCTGCCCACCTCCACCGAGACTTTGGCACCCCTCATACTCCGTGTCACCCGCCTTTGGGTGGTGGCAGGCGGGCTCCTGACGGGCGGGGTTCTTGCGGGAGGGGTGCCAGTCGACCCCCTGGTAGCGGGGGCCGCTCTTCTGCCCGGTGGGGTGGGCCTCGTTGCGGTAGCGGCTAAGGGACCGGAGCCTCTTCTCGTAGCAGGCGCCCTTGCAGCCGGCGGCGATGTCCTTGGGGCAGCCGACCCCGATCGCCGCGGCGGGCTGCCGCTCTTCTGGACCGGTGGCGTCCCCTTAGGTCTGGTCTACTACACTTTGATCTTAGCCATAAGGCCGAGAAGCGATAAGAACAGATAAAAGCGCTTTATTTTCAACAAATGTTCCCCCGGCCTTACAGTGCTCGGCCGAGGGTAAATATACAATAGCGCCTTTATGGCGAAGGCTTTTTTTTTTTTTTTAAATAATAGTTTCATATATAAATATATCTTAAATTAGTAGGGTATTTACAATTGTGGCTATTTTAATTTTAGAGTAGTGTTAAATAAATAAATATGATTGAATAAATAGTGGACAAACAAACGTGTAGAATATGTTACATAGCCAGTTCCCAGGGGGATAGTTTCCGGGTCTTCGCCATTTACATTGATAAAACAAAAATAAGTAAATCAAATAGATACATAGATAATGAGAAGAATAACATAAAATAATATAAATAAACATAACAAGGCATGTAGATAAATAAACATAGCGAAAATAAATAGATAGACAATACTAGATGAGTATCACAAGAGTAAGTAATAAGTAGGTAACGCAAAAATAAACAAGTAATAGTAGATAAATAATGATAAATAAATAAATAATAATAAATAAATGAATAGCAATAAATAAATAAATAATAATAAATAAACAAATGGCAATAAATAAATAAATAATAAATAAATAAATAGCAATAAATAAATAAATAATAATAAATAAGTAGCAATAAATATATAAATAATAAATAATTAAATAGCAATAACTAAATAAATAATAATAAATAAATAAATACATATCACAGTAGTAAATAGATACATGCCTATATGACAATAAATATAAAGAATAAATTAATACGCAGATAGCAGCAAGAGTGGTTAATAGAGTGAGCAGGGCGTGTGCGCGTGTTAGAGTGCATAGAGGCGGTAAGCATAGTGTCGGAGGGGGGACGGCGTAAGCAGGGGTTAGAATAGTAAGTCTTGTATATAGTGTAAGTACATTAGATGCTTGAAATTGTAAATAAATAGCGGTTAGTCCAGTGTTGTAAAATAAAAACAGAAATTAAATGAAGTCAGTTAAATTAAAAGTTAATGGTTAATGACTAGAGAGTGTGTTATAGAAAAATAGAAAAATAGAAAAGTAGAAAAATAGAATACTTGGCAGATAGAACCAGTGTCCCATTGTTCCCTGTGTTAGTCAATAGTAAAATAATAGATAGAATAGGATCCAATGTGATGGTCCGAAGTAAATATAGTAATTAAACAGATCAGCTAAGTAGGTAAGTAGATATATAATCATGTACAGTTGAATAATAAATATGTATATAAATAAATAATAAGATAAGTAAGTGGGTAGTTAGGTAGGTAATAAATAGATGTGTACATAAATAAATAGAATAAGTAAATAAGTATGCACATATTGAATAAATAAAATAAATAAAATGAATAGTTAATTAGTTAAATAAATAATAAATAGATATGTAAATAAATAGGTAAAATAAATAAAATGAATAGTTAATTAGTTAAATAAATAATAAATAGATATGTAAATAAATAGGTAAAATAAATAAAATGGCTCGTTAAGTTAATAAATAAATATGTAAATAAATAAGTAAAGTAAATAAAATGGATCGTTAAATTAATAAATAAATATGTTAATAAATAGGAGGGTAGTTAATTGATAAAATAAAATATAGAATTTATGGCTGCGTGAAATGGTTTAAATGACTAGATTGAGGTACAATGTGGTACCTAGGTTCTACCAAGTTTAGTGATTTGTACTTACACTGCCGCCGCATACCCCTGGTATTTTCACCGCCTACGTCAGGGGAGTTGATCCCCGCAGGTTCTCGATCAATCGGCCTGGATCGGGGGCCGGGACATCCTCGGTGAGTGCCTCGCGATATTGGCGAACTCCCGATACGTGCTCCACGTAGATATCCCGGCTCCACCGGACAGTCTCCGACACAATGAGCCGGCGCATCAGAGATGCGTACCGATTACCGATACGCAAGATCTTCAGCACCGACTCATTGGCCGGATCCCACGAGCCGAGAGCACCAACGACGATCGCGGAGACCGCCACCCGATAACCGCGCCCTCCGAGAACGTCGGCCAGGGGCTTATACTTATGTATCTTTCGCGCCCTGGCCTCCTCGAACGAAATATACTCGTTCTCGAAGGGCACGGTAACATCGACGATGACGATGCTCCTTGAGGGCTCGTGCCTAACAACAATGTCAGGCCTAAGAGCCCCCAGATCCCCGTCGATGCCCTCGACCGTCCGGTTAACCCTTAATTCCCCTGGGAGTCGGCAGGCCTTAGCGATGCGGGAAACCACCGCATCGTGGCGAAGTTGCCAGGCCGCCGAGTGCGGACGGCAGTGGCAAAGGACATGGGGAAGGGATTCGAGCTCCGCCCCGCATCGCCGGCAACGCTTATCACCCTCACCCCAGCGTCTTGCCCCGTTAAGAGGCAGGACGTCGAGGCGAGCTCGGTGAATAAAGCGCCAATCGGCGAAGCGGGTGAAGTTGCCGCCGCGGAGGAAGTGGTTTGAAGCACCACTCCGCGACGACACCCCGAATACCTTCCCCTGGTCCTTCTTGCGCTGAAGGCGCTGATGGTAGAATTCTACCACCGCCATCCGCAATCGGCGGATGATCTGGCCCCTCGCCACGGGCGGAACTATGGTCTCCCGATCGCGAGAACCCCTGAGCGTAACCGAGAGCTCAGATCTCGCCTCGCTCCACTGCCAACGCAATCCGAGCAGATCCCGACTCCTGCGTGCCGCGTTCCGTGCCCTCGACCACAGCGAAGAAACGTCCCCCCCGTCCCTGGCGAAGTACCCCTCCAGCGAACCAGAGAGGTACTCGGCCAGGTCATTGTTCGACGGGTTGGTATGGCCGATTTTCCTGGCTACAGCCTCGCGCAGCGAGTTCCAGGCCAACTCCCTGACCACCGCATCATCCGCCGTCAAAAGACGGAACGCATGAGCGATGGTCAGGACGTCGGCCATGTCAGCAAGCGGAAGCAGTCCACATCCCCCCCTACTGGGTGGGAGGTAGACTACCTCCGCGCTGGCCCGCTGCGGGAGGTTGAGCCAGGATTTGGCCATACGTCGCACTTGTTTGTCGACTTCGACTAAGGGACGTTTCTCCACGTGGGCTCCCCGCAGGTAGAAGTCGAGGCGTGGCAGTATAAAAGCTGCCACGGTCTCGGCCTTCTGCCACGGGGCCAAGAGGGAACGGTCGACGGCCTGCAGGTCCCGGACCAGCTCGTCGATCGTCAGCAGTGGGGTTTGACGGACCTGAAACCCGGTGGGAACGCCCAGGTGTTCATAGGGCTCACCGGCCACCAGGGCGCGCATTTGCTGACCCTGGATGGTGAAGCGAGTGGCACGGATCCCGCGCGGCCCCCTGCCACGATGGTGGAGGGTCGCGCATTTTGCGGGATTAAACCGCAATCCGATGCCACTCGCCGCAGCATCCACTGCCTTTAGCAACGTTTCCATGCCCTCCGGGGTGTCGGCGATCAACGCAAGATCGTCCGCGTACGCCAGGACACTGTGCCGATGGCCGTGCAACGTGTAACCCGCCGAGGTTCCGGTAGCTGCGCGCAGCACCGGTTCCAGGGCGAGGTTAAACGCCACAGGGCTCATCGGACAGCCCTGGCGCACCCCGGAGAGGATGGGAACGGGGTCGGTGAGAACCCGAGGCGATAAGAACAGATAAAAGGCGTTTATTTCCAAAACATGTTCCCCCGGTCTTACAATGTTCGGCCGGGGGTAGGTACAATATTACGCCTTTACGGCGAAGGTGGCTGACTCATTTTTAATAATTATATTATGTTTCAAATACTACTTGCATTATTGCTATTTTCATAAGCGCAGCTATTCTTATATACATAGGCGAATCCATATACTAAGTACTAGATAAATAGCGAGCGAATAAATAAATAGGTAATTAATACATATAGACGAATAACATAAATAAATAAGGAAATAAATAAATAAATAAATAGCTAAAAGAAAATATAAATAAAGATAAAATAATACTAAAATGAGACGACGTTAATACATGGATACATGCGCATACAAAGTTAGGTGAATAGTACGGGGTGTAGTTTATGTCTAATATCGCCGGCTTCGGGACTTTGAGTGCCCGGCCCTTCGCCATATTAATACAATAAAATTATAACATAATAGATAACAAAAGTATCAAACGGAGTACAATAGATAAATAAATAAAATAGATAGAATAAAGAGGATAAATACAATAAATAAAATGAACGAAATAAATAAAATAGACAAAATAAATAAAATAAATAAATGAATAAATAAGATAGATAAAGTAAATAAAATAAATAAATAACTAAATAATTATCACAGACAATAAATAGTCAATAAATAGCTAAATAAATGAATAAAGATAGATAGATGGGCAGGTGAATAAATATAGTTAATCGCATAGCACTGTATACGTTTAATAGAATATGCTGATAGGGCGTCCGCGCGGAAACAAGGTCGGTGGGGCAGTGGCATGCAAGCTGGGGGGGGGGGGCATTCAGATACGGAGAAACAGGTAGTAAAATAATAGAGAAGAAAGTGAGTAACGTGGTTAGAGTAAAAGTAGGATTAAAATTAAAATAGGTCAGTGATTAAAACAAAGAAAGAAAAGCAGATAGGTTAGTATGTACAGCCATTATCACGAAATAAATAGAAGAAATAAAATTAGTAATAAATAGGTAAAATAAATAGATAAATAATGAATAGATAAAAAGAAGATTAATAAATAAAATAGATAAATAAATAACAAACAGATAAAATGTATAAATTAATTGTTAATATAGATGAATAAAATAAGTGTTTAAAATAATATATATTTAAAATAATAATTAAATAAGTAAAATAAGAAAGTAGGTAGAATAAGTCAGTCAATTAGTCCAACAAAACATCTATATTAAGTTAGTTAGCTAAAGCAATTAGAATACGTATAAAAATAAATAAAAGAAAGGTAAATATCACAAGTCATATGACTAGGGAAGATAAATACAATGAAAATAATTTGACTAGATAAATAACTAAATATATAAATAATAAATACTAAATAACCAATTATAGAAATAAAGAGAGAAAGTAAAAATAATTAATGAATTAAGAAAAGAAAAGAAAAGAAAAGAAAAGAAAAGAAAAGAAAAGAAAAGAAAAGAAAAGAAAAAGAAAAAAAAAAGGAAAAAGAAGAGAAAAGAAGTAATGAAAAAGAAAAATCTTCTAATTGGATTAGCCACTCTACAATAATAGATGTTAATTAATAAAATTACTGGCTACATACTACTAATCCTATCCACTTACCTGGCTCACTGCTGTTCCCCGCTTGCTGCTCTCCTGCCTACATCGGGAGAGTGAACCCCCGCAGATTTTCACTGGGTCGGCCTGGATCAGGGGCCGGGGCATCCTCGGTGAGTGCCTCGCGATACTGGCGAACTCCCGAGACGTGCTCCACGTAGATATCCCGGCTCCACCGGACAGTCTCCGACACAATGAGCCGGCGCATCAGAGATGCGTACCGATTACCGATACGCAAGATCTTCAGCACCGACTCATTGGCCGGATCCCACGAGCCGAGAGCACCAACGACGATCGCGGAGACCGCCACCCGATAACCGCGCCCTCCGAGAACGTCGGCCAGGGGCTTATACTTTTGTATCTTTCGCGCCCTGGCCTCCTCGAACGAAATATACTCGTTCTCGAAGGGCACGGTAACATCGACGATGACGATGCTCCTTGAGGGCTCGTGCCTAACAACAATGTCAGGCCTAAGAGCCCCCAGATCCCCGTCGACGCCCTCGACTGTCCGGTTTACCCTTAATTCCCCTGGGAGCCGGCAGGCCCTACGGATGCGGGAAACCACCGCATCGTGGCGAAGTTGCCAGGCCGCCGAGTGCGGACGACAGTGGCAAAGGACGTGGGGAAGGGATTCGAGCTCCGCCCCGCATCGCCGGCAACGCTTATCACCCTCACCCCAGCGCCTTGCCCCGTTGAGAGGCAAGACGTCGAGGCGAGCTCGGTGAATGAAGCGCCAATCGGCGAAGCGGGTGAAGCTGCCGCCGCGGAGGAAGTGGTTTGAAGCACCACTCCGCGACGACACCCCAAATACCTTCCCCTGGTCCCTCTTACGCTGAAGGCGTTGATGGTAGTATTCTACCACTGCCATCCGCAATCGGCGGATAATCTGGCCCCTCGCCACGGGCGGAACTATGGTCTCCCGATCGCGAGAACCCCTGAGCGTAACCGAGAGCTCAGATCTCGCCTCGCTCCACTGCCAACGCAATCCGAGCAGGTCCCGACTCCTGCGTGCCGCGTTCCGTGCCCTCGACCACAGTGAGGAAACGTCCCCCCCGTCCCTGGCGAAGTACCCCTCCAGCGAACCAGAGAGGTACTCGGCCAGGTCATTGTTCGACGGGTTGGTATGGCCGATTTTCCTGGCTACAGCCTCGCGCAGCGAGTTCCAGGCCAACTCCCTGACCACCGCATCATCCGCCGTCAAAAGACGGAACGCATGAGCGATGGTCAGGACGTCGGCCATGTCAGCAAGCGGAAGCAGTCCACATCCCCCCCTACTGGGTGGGAGGTAGACTACCTCCGCGCTGGCCCGCTGCGGGAGGTTGAGCCAGGATTTGGCCATACGTCGCACTTGTTTGTCAACTTCGACTAAGGGACGTTTCTCCACGTGGGCTCCCCGCAGGTAGAAGTCGAGGCGTGGCAGTATAAAAGCTGCCGCGGTCTCGGCCTTCTGCCACGGGGCCAAGAGGGAACGGTCGACGGCCTGCAGGTCCTGGACCAGCTCGTCGATCGTCAGCAGTGGGGTTTGACGGACCTGAAACCCGGTGGGAACGCCCAGGTGTTCATAGGGCTCACCGGCCACCAGGGCGCGCATTTGCTGACCCTGGATGGTGAAGCGAGTGGCACGGATCCCGCGCGGCCCCCTGCCACGATGGTGGAGGGTCGCGCATTTTGCGGGATTAAACCGCAATCCGATGCCACTCGCCGCAGCATCCACTGCCTTTAGCAGCGTTTCCATGCCCTCCGGGGTGTCGGCGATCAACGCGAGATCGTCCGCGTACGCCAGGACACTGTGCCGATGGCCGTGCAGCGTGTAACCCGCCGAGGTTCCGGTAGCTGCGCGCAGCACCGGTTCCAGGGCGAGGTTAAACGCCACAGGGCTCATCGGACAGCCCTGGCGCACCCCGGAGAGGATGGGAACGGGGTCGGTAAACCTACACTTTGATCTTAGCCATAAGGCCGAGAAGCGATCACAACACAACTCTCTGACATCTCACAAGCATTCTTCTCCCATACTCAAAGTTCAACACATCACACCACACACTCGCACCATACATCACACACGCCTCAAACAAACCCTTGTACAATACACGCAACGCATTCTTCCTCATACCCCATTCACACCGTAGGACACGAATCATCTGCCCTACCACATTAATTAATCTTACCTCTCACATTCTCCAGATGTACCTTGAAATTCATGCGCTCACTCATCCACACACCAAGATATTTCACACATTCAACATACTTCATACATTTCCCATTCACACGTACGTTCGGGCACCTACTCTTGGACAAACGTCCTTTCATCAACATGCACACACTCTTGCTCTCGGAAACACTCACACCCACTTTCATTCCCCAATCACTCACAATCCTCATCCATTCCGTTCCCTTTCGCTCTAGATCCATTCTGTTACGTCCTTCCACAATCATAAGCAAGTCGTCAGCATAAGCCACGCACTTGCATCCACATTCACTCAAAGCCCACAGGAGTTCATCCATCATAAGGTTTCATATGAATGGACCTATGATGGACCCCTGTGGGCAACCACGCTCAACATTTTTCCAAACACGCTCATTCGCACCTTCCATACATACAACACGATCCTTAAAATAACTCATCCATAACCCAATTTCCTCGCATTCTATCTCATTCAGTTTCTCGATCACACGCTTCCACTCTAAATTATCAAACGCACCCTGAAAGTCCACAAACATACCCAACACATATTTACATTCACTCAGCTCCACACACTCTCGGACTTTCGGACCCCTCCTAAACCCGTGCTGGGCCTCATGCATTCTCTCATTCACTCTACACTCAATACGATTCAACATCATTCGCTCCAATACTTTTCCCAGCACGGGCAACAAACTAATCGGACGGTACGACCGGGGGTCGGATCGCACCTTTTCGGGGGACTTCAACAATACCACGACTCGCGCTTTCTTCCATTCACGCGGGAAAGATCCTGTTTTCAGGCACTCATCATACATTCTCTTCATCCATTCCGGAATAACACACCACACACGCTTCACCATCTCACCAGTCACACCATCTAGACCAGGTGCCTTCCTCATTTTCACACCTTTCACAGCTCTCTCAATCTCAACGTAATCAAACTCTCTCACATTCATCCTTCCATACAATTCATCATTCAATTCAGTCACTTCATTCATTCGCGAAGCAGGAAAGAGGTTTTCCAGCAAGGCACACGCACTCTCGTTCCATGTATTCGTCATTCTGCCATTTACATTCATAGTACTCAGTCGCTCGTTCCCTTTCTTTCCTCTACAAATCTTATATACGGAGCCCCATGGATCCATGTTGGCCCATTTACTCACGAACTGTTGCCAGTTCGTCTCTTTCACTCTACATATCTTTTTCTTATACTCACTCAGACATCTCATATACTCTTCCTTTCTCTCGTTCACATTCACTCCTCTCTTCCTTGCACTCTGAAATTTCTTTCTTTTCTTCCTAACATCCTTCTTCATTCTCTCAAACTCTCGCGTCCACCATACAGGCTTCCTTTCATACACTCTCTTCAACTCTTTCATTCGCCTCTCATTCACAACATGGATCCATGAGGTCACTGTCTCTACTAACTCATCCGCACTCGCATTTTCTCTCACATTCATTCCATTCACCGCGGCATACTCTTCCAACTCACTCATATATCCATCCCAATCAACACCCTTGCTGGTCCACCTCTTTCCAAACGAAGTTACATTCTCACTCTCATTCATACACTTCACTCGTATATTAATCACATTGTGATCACTCACTCCCCAGTCATTCATAATTTCCCATTCAAACTGGCACCTGGTCCACACATCATTTGCCAGAGTGACATCAATGTCACTCTGGCCATGCACTCCCGCAAACGTATACCATTCACTCGGTTCATTCAACACTTTCATTCCGTTACCAATCACCCAATCCTCAATCATTTCTCCTCGCAACACATTCTCACGTGGATGCAGGTCGCCCTTGCTATACCACAAGGGGACGCCACTCAAGGTCATGGCCGTACCTGCAGTACACAGACACAACACACATCTCGCCGAAGTCCCCCTTTATCCACACGCATACACCATGTTCGTCCGTTAGATCACTAACGCACATGGACTCCATTCTCGCATCATTCACAACAATGGCGGCCCTTTTGTGACCAACCTCTGAGACATACACATTCATACTAGCGGGTAAACCCTTAACACATCCATCCATGGCAACATACGGCTCTTGTATGATACCCACACTCACTCGTCTCACACTCATCAATACACCCAAATCACACATAACCGCATACGCTCGTTGGCAATTACACTGGATCGTGTTTAACATATACTCAGCCATTATTCAACACTTATCCTCATTCTTTCACGCTCAAGCATTCTCTTGTACTCCGGACACTCAAGGGACGTAACAGAATGGTCACACTTGCTCCCTTTCAACTTGCAGTTCCGACAACATTCATCTTTCTTGCAGTCACTCTTCAAATGTCCACTCATACCACACTTCTGACACACGCTCTCTTTTTCCTTACACTCTTTGGCCATGTGCCCGAACGCACAGCACTTATGGCACCTTAAAACACTCACAAACTCACGCAATTTGCACGCTCGCCATCTTACATACACTCTTCCTTCATTCATCAATCTGTTGTACATACACACACTCAATTCAAACACAACGTTATCAACGTTCGCATCCTTCTTATTTCTTCTATTCACAACACGCACACGCTCTCTAAATTCTCTTTCACTCACGCATTCACTCAGGTTCTTTTCGCACAGCTCACTCATCAATTCATCACTAGTCATCTCAACAGGCACATCAAACACTATAACCTTCGGACCAATCTTCCGAGGTTCATCCACTCTCATACCAATCGCATCGAACTTTTTACATTCACGCATTCTTTTTACCTCATTTTCACTGACCGTCTCGACGGCTATACCTCCACTCCTCGTCTTTCGTACCGCTTTCACTCTCACATTCAAACTTTTACTGACTTCACTCATCACACGCTCTTTCACTTGCTCACTCGTAAGTTTAACACTGTCGTCCTTAGGTTTTATGACTACAGCGTACTTTTTCTCACTCACACGCATCGGCACATTCACACTTTTCGCACTCGCACTCACACTTGGTCTCATACTCGCAACACTCGCAAAACTTTTCCCATTCACACCAACACTCTGGACGGGTACACTCTTATTCCTCTTACATTCTTCCAACCGACCTTTCAATCGCTCATTCTCACACACAAGACGCATCAAACACTGTTCATACTCGCTAACACAATTTAATACATACTCACTCACACCTTTCATAACTCTATTACCATCCAAAAACAAACATTTACGCAAACGTTCACCTATGTCGCGCATACAAGACAATTCATTCTTTTCATTCATACCTTCGCCACGAACAATCGTGGCTACACTCGCACTCAACTCATGTGACACACCCATACCCACACGCACACTATCTTCACACTCACTCATACTACCATCATCTTCACTCACACATTCATTCCCATCTTTCCGCCTCCTCTTCGAGCTGGTGCTCGAGTCGCGGCTACCACTCTTCCGCCTCAAACTCACACTCCTACTGCGAGATGAGGTGGAAGCCTCTTCCAAGGTGCTAGCCGCACGGCTAGCCCTTTCTGTCTCCGCCTTCCCCTCCTTCTCACCCTTCGTCTTCCCACCTTTTCCTCTCCCCTTCCCCTCCTCATCCCTATGATCGTCTTTAAATTTATTTTGTTTTTTCGAGAATCCATACTATTCCCACGAGTGGGGACGTCCAAAGGTCACCCCCCGGCTTACGCCCTAACCGGGGGGAAGGCTAGGTGCCCCAAGGGTGGCCGCTAGGGACCGGTGCACCCACCGGCCACGTATCCACAGTGTTAGTGCAAGGCGGATACGCGCCCTTCGCCGCGCACCATAGCTTGCGCAAGGGATTTATTAGAGAGGTTTATCTTCTCGCGGCCCAGCCGGTTAAGGCAAGACCCCCGGCCGGTCTGTCGCGCGTACCACCGGGACAGAGGGTTATTAGGCCCCCTGGCCCGGTGGGTCGTTGCTAACGACAGCCGGTTACGGTATGCGAGTGCTCGGGAACCCCGGGAGCGCAAAGTCCCGAACCGCCATCTACCTGCGGCCCCTGGGGGGACCTTCCTCAGATACAGGGGAACCCGGAGATACTCCAGCCCCTCCTGCATCTTACACCAGGGGAGCGTGTTGAAGGCGTTGTCGATGTCGATCGACACCGCCAGCACCACGCCCCCCCGGCCGGTCCAGCTCTCGGAGAAGGAGCGCACACGACCGATAGCATCGAGCGTGCCACGCCCCCTCCGGAACCCGAACTGGGCCCCATCCAGTCCCGGCGCACGAAGGGACAGGTGGTCGACGAGGCGAGAATTTACTATTCTTTCGAACAGCTTTCCCACCTCGTCGAGCAAGCAAATCGGCCTATACGCCGAGGGCATCCCGGCAGGCCTCCCAGGCTTAGCTATGAGGATCAGCCGAGCCGCCTTCCACTCCCGCGGATACTCCCCGCGGGCCAGGCAGCTGTTAAACAACCGCCTGACCCGCGGGGCGAGGGCCTCCATCGCCGCGCCCCAGGCGCGCCCAGGCAATCCGTCCGGCCCAGGCGCGACCTTCTTGGAACACATGCGTTTAACCGCCCTCCCGAGCTCCTCGTTGTCGATTTCGAGCCCGCGCGACCACCCCCCGGCACCCGGATCGAGACCGGATGCCCGAGAACGCGCGCCGGCCAATGCCGACGTTATAAGGCGGTCCACGGGGGAGAGGTGGGGCGTACCGTCCCCCTCTGGGAACAATGTCCGGACCACGCTGAAGAGTGTCCGGACGTCCATACTCTCCGTCGTTGGGGGGGCCCAAGGCCTGAGCCTCCCCAAGACAAGCCTGTACGCCCGACCCCACGGATCCCCGTGCACGGCACCGAGGAGCTCTTCCCAGGCACGGGACTTGGCTCTCCCGATGGCGTGCCGCAGGGCGAAGCGGGCGTCTGCGTACGCCCGATAAGCCTCTGCGACACGCTCGTGCGGTAGCCTCCGCCTTCTGGCCCGAGTGAATCGTCGGCGGAGTCGGTTGCAGGTAACGCGAAGCAACCCGATCTCCGCCGACCACCAATACGCCCTGTTGTGGGCTCTGGGCTGCCCCGCGCGGGGCATGGAGGCGTCGCAAAACGCCACCACATCCCGGCGGAGCCCCCAGGCAACACGATCCACTGGGCCATCCAGCAGGAGGTCACGGTTCGAGGAGGCCCAAGCCACGACCTGAGCCGCGGCGCTGAACAGGTCCTCGTCGAAAACCCCCCATCGCCATCGCGGCGGTAGGGGTCCACCCCCGCGTGAGCGTCTGGATCCACCCAGGCATGCCCCCCTGCGAGAGGTGGAGTCCACCTGCATGATCACGTAAACGTGATCAGAGAGTGTCTCCACCTCCCCGAGGACCCGCCAGTCGGAGACCCGCCGCGCCACCGAGGGGGAAGCCCAGGTGAGGTCCACCACAGACTCCCCCCTCGACGACACGAACGTGCTCTCCGAACCGGTGTTTAGGCACACCAGGTTCAACCCAGCCGCCCACTCCAGCAGCGCCGACCCCCTCGGATCCGTCCTGGGGGAACCCCATGCTGTCGCATGGGCGTTGAAGTCCCCCAGGACGAGAACCGCCCGGGGACCTTGTCCGAGAACAAAGTCCCCGAGTCCTCCCAGGAATTCCTCGAACTCCTGTCGGCTACGGCTGGGGCAGATATAGACCCCCACCACCGCGATGTTGCCCCACAGGACCCCCACGTACCCCAAGCCCCGCCCCTGGAAGGAGCAAGGAGGAAACCGGGGAAGCACTGCCATGTGATCGCAACGGAGCCGGCGGTGTCACCCACCCAAAGAGGGTGGTCTCTCACCACGTATGGCTCCGCTACGATCGACAGCCCCACCCGGTGCTCCATTAGGTGCTGGACCAAGAGGTCCTGTGCCCTTCTGGAGCGGCCCAGATTGGTCTGGAGGACTATGAACGTTCAACTTCCATAGCCCCCTCCGGACCTTCCCCCTCTGCTACGAGCGTGGCGGTGGAGGCGGCAATTGTCGGATTTATGTCTGCCAACTGCATGGCCTCCACCCTCACGCTCTCCCCCTGGGGTTGGGACCCTGTGGGGCCCCCTCCCGTCCCCGTCCCCGACGACTCTGTGCCGCCCGCGGTCCCGGAAGCCCCGGTAGGCGCAGACGGCGGCGTCGCTTTAACACCGCCGGTGGGGCCAGAAGGGCTCCCACCGGTACTAGCGGTAGCGCCGGCGCTACCTTCCCCTACAGAGGGTGCTGCGGCCGCTGCCGCCAGCTCCCTCTTACGACGCCGCCGCTGCGCGGACCGGGACTTCCCGGTGCCGTGAGCAGCCGCACACGCCGTTCCACCCATACGGTGGACGGCGTCCAACCCCTTCTCCGCGCAGAGAAGGCATTTCGGTGCCTCTCTGCAGGACGCCGCGCGGTGGTCGGCGGAGCCGCACCTAAAACAGCGGTCTCCCCGCTCGACCGCGGCAGTGCACCGCAGCCTCACGTGACCAAACGCAAGGCAGCGGTAGCACTGCAGCGGCCGTGTTTCCAACGGCTTAACCGAGGCCGCCGATCACCCCACCTGGAGGCGATCCCCCTCAACGACCTTGCGGGCCGACGGGAGGGGGCACCTGACCCAGGCGGAGCCGAGGCCACGCGGGGAGGAGCGGATCTCCCCCACGCGAACCTCGTCCGCACGGCATCCTCCGATGCGCGATACGGCCGCCACGATATCCGGAGAGCTTTCCCGCCAGGGCTTTGGCCCTCTCGCGGCCGTCTTTCCCAGAGACCTCAAAAATGAGGCCCCCCGTCGCGGCACGCTTGGGGCGGAGCTGCCCCTCGCCGATGCCCAAATCGTCCAGGCTGATGGCCTGGCGGGCTTTGGCCAAGACGTCCGAGTACGTCTGCTCCGCCCCAGGCGCGACGGTTATGGTAACCGCCGCCGTTCGTGGGGGCCTCGCAAGCCGGGCTGCCGGCTTTCGGCGAGGCCCAGTCGCGGGCACCATTTGTCCCCCACCTCGTGGAAGAGGTGACGGGCGGGTGGCCGTCCTCGGGGCAGCTCTCGAGGGGACCCGCCCAGAAGGGGCGGGACGATCCCGCTCGAGGCGCATCCGCCTCCTCTTCCGACCGACGACTTCGACCCAGTCGTCGGTCCTATTCTTCGTCGCTGGGGGAGGGAGTGCAGGGAGGCACCTCGCCCGCGCTCCACCCCCCGCCGCAACGGAACTGTATGTCCGCCCGTCCCGTGTACGGGCGGACCCCGCGACGAATTTTCGGGGTTCCGCGGCTGTGCGCCGCACCCCCGCGCGTGGTGCCACGCCTTCGCTGTCCGAGGCACCAGACGTGCACGTCTGGGGCCGCGAACGCGCAGCCCTCCCCTTGGCCCTCGGAGGAGGTGCAGAGGGAACCCATATTATCCTCCTAGTACCTGCCATGAAGGCCTACCTAGGAGGGCCCCCATGGGCGTGGGACTGAGATTAAGCTCAGTCAGCTGAGGCCGTAGCCTTACCAGCGTTGCTTCCCGGGGATGACGAGTCCCATGGAAGTAGACTGTTGGTAGCGCCGAGTTACCTTTCCAAAAAGTCTACCAGATTTCCTGTCTGGTCCAGGAGCAGGTGGGACGCTGCTCACGCGTCGAGACCCTCGAAAGGTCTCTGCCCGGCATGTAGGCTGCAACCACTGCCACTACGAATCCAACACCAATTGCACCGGCCGAGCGGACCCGGGGACAAGCACCCATGGTTACTCTCTGTGAGGGGTCAAGGGGACTAGGCACCCTTTGTACGCCCTCATGGGCAACCGGAGCGCCCGTAGTAACAATCCAATCGCAGGTCTATTGGTAGGACCTGTCCGGCTTCTTACATACATGAATAAGCTGTGCCTGCCATATCAAGGTGTCTCGTCCACACCAAGGGTTGGTTAGACCCTAGCTAAGGAGCCCGGGGGCGCCACTCCCCGAACCGTGATCGCCACACGGCCCCTGGGGCAAGGAAGAGGTGCAGTGGGGGGCAGCATAAGGCCGCCTCCTCTAGACCCCAGGGCCTTCTCGAGCAAACGCTCGAGCCTCGCTAGGCGCTTTTCCAGCGCGCCGCGGTTCTCCTCCTCCTTGGGGTTCGCGGGTGGGCGCCGCGGTCCCTCGCCCGCGACGGCGAGGGTTGCCACGGCTCTGCCCACTTCTGCGGTGGCCCGCCTTGTTGAAGTGGTCGGTGGTGGAGAGCCCGCGCTCCCCACCAACGCCGACCCGGTCCGCGATGCCAATCGGTCCACCGTTAACTGGAGGCTTCTGTACGAAGCCGCCAGCTCCCGGTTTCTGGCCGCCAGTCGCGCATTTTCGGACATGACGCGGTTCATGTCCGGCCCCCCAATACTCCGCAGGTGGAGCTCCCGAGCCGCGATCTCGGCTCCCCTGCTGGCGGCCCTTATATCGCGGACTATGGTACCCTTGAGGTTTTTGGATACCTCCGCGGACCGAATTATTACGGCGAGTAGCTCGGCGTGTCGGGCCGCTAGGTCCGCCGCCGACAACGCTCGCATTTCCGCCTTCAGCTCCTCCTCGGCCGCGATGTCCGTCGGCCGAGGGCCCTTTGTCGTCGACTTAACCCGTGGGGCCCCGCTCTGGATCGACGAGGCGCTATCGCCGTCGTCTCCAGAGGCGGGGTCCTCCGACAAGCGCTTTCGCCCCCTGTCCGTCGACGCCGACGAGGCGCCGGAGGCAACAGATGCTGCGCTAAACGAGCTGCGCCTTGAATCGCAGCCCCCAAGTAAATTTGCCGCGTCACGGTCGTAAGACGACGCCGGTGATGCGGCACAGATTATTTCGCTGAGGGACAGCGGTCCCTCCCTCGCACGCGTAGAAGCCCGGGTAACGCGTTTAGATGTTCCCGGCACGGCAATTGGAACGCTGCTCGTAGATACATCGCCAGGGGCGCAGTGGCCCACCCCTGACGACCCCCGGTCGTATGATAACGACGCGGCGGGGCCCGGTCGAGATCCCCTCTCCGCGCCGGTACTGGGGGATCCGACCCCATGCACCGTAAACTTTTTACTTCCCTCCGGCCACCAGACCTAACCAAGACCTTCATTTATATTCTTTTATAATCTATTATATTGTTTTATATTGCACTTCTCCTTTTCATATTGTTTTATACAGTCTTATATAGTTTTACATAGTTTTATATAGTTTTATATAGTTTTATATAGTTTTATATTGTTTTATATTGCTTTATATGTCTGTAATAGATTTATATAGTTTTATATAGTTTCAGTAGTTTTATATTGATATACATAGCTTTATATAGTTTCATTAGTTTTATATAGTTTTACATAGTTTTGTGTAGTTTTATATAGTTTTATATAGTTTTACATAGTTTTATATAGTTTCATATAGTTTTATATTGGTTTGTATTGATTTATGTCGTTTTATACAGTTTTATATAGTTTTATATCGTTTTGTATTGATTTTTGTAGTTTTGTACAGTTTTATATAGTTTTAAACGGTTTTATATAGTTTTATAAAGTTTCATATAGTTTTATTAGTTTTTCATACATTTTTATAGTTTTATATAGTTTTATATAGTTTGATATAGTTTTATAAGGTTTTATATAATTTTATTTAGTTTTATGTAGTTTTATATAGTTTTATATAGTTTTATTCAGATTGACATTGTTTTATGTAGTTTTATATAGTTTCATATGGATAGATATTGTTTTATATAGTTTCATATAGTTTTATATAGTGTTAATAGATTCATATAGTTTTAAATGGTTTTATATAGTTTTACAAGGTTTTATATATTTTTCAATAGATTGACATTGTTTTATGCAGTTTTATATAGTTTCATATAGATAGATATTGTTTTATATAGTTTCATATAGTTTTATATACTTTTACATAGTTTTGTGTAGTTTTATATAGTTTTATTAGTTTTACATAGTTTTATATAGTTTCATTAGTTTCATATAGTTTTATATAGTTTTATATAGTTTTATATAGTTTTATATAGTTTTATATAGTTTCATATAGTTTAATATTGTTTTATATAGTTTTATACAGTTTTATTAGCTTTATATTGTTTCAAATTGTTTTATATAGTTCTATATAGTTTTATATAGTTTTATGTAGTTTTATATAGTCATATTATTTTAATAGTTTTACATAGTTTTACATGGTTTTATATAGTTTTACATAGTTTTATATAGATTTATATATTTTTATATAGTGTTACTTAGTTTTATATAGTTTTATATATTTTTATATAGATTTATATAGTTTTATATAGTTTTATATAGTTTTATATAGTTTTATATAGTTTTATATAGTTTTATATGGTTTTATATAGTTTTACATATTTTTATACAGTTTTGTATAGTTTTATATAGTTTTATATAGTTTTATTAGCTTTATATTGTTTTAAATAGTTTTATATAGTTTAATATAGTTTTGTATAGTTTCATATAGTTTTATTAGTTTTACATAGTTTTATATAGTTCTATATAGTTTTATATAGTTTTATATAGTTTTATATGGTTTTACGTAGTTTTATATAGTTTCATATAGTTTTGTACAGTTTCATATAGTTTTATTAGTATTTGTTCCGTCCGACGTGGAACAAAACAGAGAAAAATCCTCGAAGGTTCGTTTATGATATGGACGTGCCAACAAATTTACTTTCGGGATTAGCTTTTTTCGAACTCAGTTTATTTATTTTAGTTACAAGGGGCAATTGCACCCTAAATCATGAGAAAATCATTTAGTTAATCCGCGCATCTCCAGACAATAGTTTTGGAATTTTCGTCGTTCGTACAGACAACCGACCATATCATATACCGGGAATTTCCGAAGGGTCGACGCGAACCTCGTTCGTAACGGTTCCGCCAGCCATGCGTCAACTTGGAGGAAATTTCCAAGGCATCGGCAAATCTTCGAGGATCCCTCGCACGTGGCCATTGCCCTCACCCTTGCACCAAGAGGGCTGGCCAAGGGGCGTCGTCCAAGACGCCCCCGATTTTTGGAATTATGTGCTTATTGGGTATTTTCAATTTTCCAATCAGCGCACTCGACACAAAACCTGTAGGTGTCGTATAAAAACACCTACAGGATCGCACTCGAGGGAATTTTTCACTCATTCAACGTTCAGTCCATCGTTCGGGACACATAAGTCGCTCAATCGTTCGGAGTGACGACATCTCAGAGATTTTCGCTCATTCAACGTTCAGTCCATCGTTCGGGACACATAAGTCGCTCAATCGTTCGGAGTGACGACACACGAGGTTTTTTCGATCATCTCAGAGATTTTCGCTCATTCAACGTTCAGTCCATCGTTCGGGACACATAAGTCGCTTAATCGTTCGGAGTGACGATACACGAGTCTTTTCGTAACGACAGTCACACATTCAGTCCATCGTTCGGGACACATAAGTCGCTCAATCGTTCGGAGTGACGATATCTCAGATACTCAATCGTTCGGAGTAACGAGATATCATTCATTCATTCAAACAGTAGTCAGTCCATCGTTCGGGACAACTACAACTAGTGATCTGATCTCAACCAGTCGGAGATCAGAGTTGAATCAGTCGATTTCTGAAGAAATTCGTAAATCGACGCGTCGCGAGTATTAACGGGACCTAAAGTTAAAGCTGGGATTTACAACCCCAGCCGAGGAATTTAATCCGCGTTAGTATTCGTGTACGTGCGACGTCGCATTTTTCGGTACCTCGAGCCGGATCTACTACGCAACATTTGTTGATCCTTCGAGCCGGATCTGTGACGGTACAGTATTACATAGTTTTATATAGTACTATATAGTTTTATATAGTTTTATATAGTTTTATATAGTTTTATATAGTTTTATATAGTCTTATATAGTTTTATTAGTGTCATATAGTTTTATACAGTTTTAAATAGTTTCATATAGTTTTATATAGTTTTATATAGTTATATATAGTCTTATGTACTTTTATATAGTTTAGTATAGTTTTATATAGTTCTATATAGTTTTATTAGCTTCATATAGTTTTAAATACTTTGATATGGTTTTATGTAGTTTTGTATAGTTTCATATAGTTTTATTAGTTTTACATAGTTTTATATAGTTCTATATAGTTTTATATAGTTTTATATAGTTTTATATAGTTTTATATAGTTTTATATAGTTTAGTATAGTTTTATATAGTTCTATATAGTTTTATTAGCTTCTTATAGTTTTAAATACTTTGATATGGTTTTATGTAGTTTTGTATAGTTTCATATAGTTTCATTAGTTTTATATAGTTTTATATAGTTTTATATAGTTTTATTAGCTTTATATAGTTTTAAATAGTTTTATATAGTTCTATGTTGTTTTGTATAGTTTCATATAGTTTTATTAGTTTTACATAGTTTTATATAGTTCTATATAGTTTTACATAGTTTTATACAGTTTTACTTAGTTTTATGTAGTTTGATATTGCTTTATTAGTTCTACAGAGTTTTATATAGTTCTATATAGTTTTGCACAGCTTTATATAGTTTTATATAGTTTTATTAGTTTTTTATAGTTTTACATAGTTTTATATAGTTTTGTATAGTTTTTTATAGTTTCTCATAGTTTTATATAATTTTATATAGTTCTATATAGTTTTATATAATTTTGTTTAGTTTCATATAGTTTTATATAGTTTTATATAGTTTTATATAGATGGATATTGTTTTACGTAGTTTTATATACTTTTATATAGATTGATATTGTTTTACGTAGTTTTATATTGTTTTATATACACTGATATTATTTTATGTAGTTTTTTATAGTTTTATATAGATTGACATTGTTTTCTGCCGTTTTATATAGTTTTAAATAATTCTATTTAGTTTTATATAGTTTTATATTGTTTCATTAGTGTTAGTTTCATATAGGTTTGTATAGTTTTCTATAGATTGATATTTTTTTATGTAGTTTTATATAGTTTAATATAGTTTTAATCGCTTTATATAGTTTGAATAGTTTTATATAGGTTCACATAGGTTTATATAGTTTCATATAGTTTTATATAGTTTTAAGTAGTTTTATATAGTTTTATACAGTTTTATGTAGCCTTATATGATTTCATATTGTTTGTCCCAGTTTGATATAACTTCGCATTGATCTATATAGCTTTAGCCATAATGCGCAGAAGAGATATGAATCTGTGCTATGCGAGTACACGTTTATCTTAGCCATAAGGCAGAGACGCGACCTGGGTCTGTATTACGCGTTGACACAATGATATTAAACGTAAGCCCGAGAAGTGATGTGGGTTTGTGTTATGCGAGTAACAGTTAGCGTAGAACGCATCTCGGATCTGACGGTTAGTCACAACGTGTACTCGCATACCACAGGTCCAGATCGCTTCTCTTCCTTCTCGATAAGATCAAAGTGTAAACGCATAACACACATCCGGTTCGCATCTCGGCCTTATGGCTAAGTCCAAAGTGTACTCGCATAACACACATCCAGATCGCTCCTCGGTCTTATGGCTAAGATCAATGTGTACACGCATAACACACATCCATATCGCTTATCTGCCTTATGGCTAAGACAAAAGTGTACTCGCATAACACACATCCACATCTCTTCTCGGCCTCTCGGCCTTGATTAACCTGTACTTGCATAACACACATCCAGATCGCTTCTCGGCCTTATGGGTAAGATCAAAGTGTACTCGAATAAACTAAATCCAGATCGCTTCTCGGCCTTATGGCTCAGATCAAAGTGTACTCGCATAACACACATCCAGATCGCTTCTCGTCCTTATGACTAAGATCAAAGTGTATTCGAATAACCCAAATCCAGATCTCTTGTCGGACTTATGGCTAAGATCATAGTGTACACGCATAATACACATCCAGATCGGTCATCGGCTTTATGGCTATGATTAAAGTGTACTCGAATAACCGAAATCCACATCGCTTCTCGGCCTTACGACTGAGGTCAAAGTGTACTCGCATAACACAAATCCTGATCGCTTCTCGGCCTCATGGCTATGATGAAAGTGTACTCGCATACATAACACACATCCAGAACGCCTCTCAACCTTATGGTTAAGATCAAAGTGCACTCGCATGACACACATCCAGATCGCTTCACGGCCTTATGGATAAGATCAAAGCGTACCCGCAAAACACACATCCAGATCGCTTCTTGTCCTTATGGCAAAGATCAAAGAGTACTCGCATAACATACATCCAAAACGCTTGTCGGCCTTACGGCTGAGATCAAAGTGTACTCGCATAACACACATCCGGTTCGATTCTCGGCCTTATTGGTAAAATCAAAGTGTATTCGCATAAAACACATCCGGTTCGCTTCTCGGTCTTATGCCTAAGATCAGGGTGTACTCGCATAACACAGATCCAGATAGCATCTCGGCCTTATGGCTAAAACCAAAGTGTACTCGAATAACCCAAATCAAGGTCGCTTCTCGGCCTTATGGATAAGATCAGAGTGTACTCGCATAACACACATCCAGTTCGCTTCTCGGCCTTATGGCTATGATCAAAGTGTAATCGCATAACACACATCCAGATCGATTCTCGGCCTTATGGCTAAGATCAAATTGTACTCGGATAACCCAAATCCTGATCGCTTACCGGCGTTATGGCTAAGATCAAAGTCTACTCGCATAACACACATCCAGATCGCTTCCCGGCCTTATGGCTAAGTTCAGAGTGTACTCGAATAACCCAAATCAAGGTCGCTTCTCGGCCTTATGGATAAGATCAGAGTGTACTCGCATAACCCATATCCAGATCGCTTCTCGGCCTTATGGCTAAGATCAAAATGTACTCGCATAACACACATCCAGATCGCTTCTCGGCCTTATGGATAAGATCAGAGTGTACTCGCATAACACACATCCAGTTCGCTTCTCGGCCTTATGGCTATGATCAAAGTGTAATCGCATAACACACATCCAGATCGATTCTCGGCCTTATGGCTAAGATCAATCTGTACTCGAGTAAACTAAATCCAGATCGCTTCCCGGCCTTATGGCTAAGATCAAAGTGCACTCGCATAACACACATCCAGATCGCTTCTCGTCCTTATGACTAAGATCAAAGTGTATTCAAATAACCCAAATCCAGATCTCTTGTCGGACTTATGGCAAGATCATATTGTACACGCATAACACACATCCAGATCGCTTCACGGCCTTATGGATAAGATCAAAGCGTACTCGCATAACACACATCCAGATCCCTTCTCGTTCTTTTGGCTAAGATCAAAGTGTACTCGCAAAACACACATCCAGATCGCTTCTTGTACTTATGGCAAAGATCAAAGAGTACTCGCATAACAGACATCCAGGTGGCTTCTCGGCCTTATTGCCAATAGCAAAGTGTTCTCGAATAACCCAAATCAAGATCGCTTTTCGGCCTTATTACTAAGATCAATGTGAGCACGCATAACACAAATGCAGATATCCTCTGGGGCTTATGGCAAAGCATAACCATAAGGCCGAGATGCGAGTTGGATTTGGGTTATGCTAGTACGCGTTCACATTAGCCGTAAGGCCCAGGAGGCGATCTGGATCTGTGTTATGCGAGCACTCGTTGATATTAACCGTAATGCCGAGAAACGATCTAGAACTGTGTTATGCGAGTTTTATGTAATTTTATACAGTTTTATGTAGTATTATACACGTTTCTATAGCATTATGTAGTTTTACGCGGTTTTGCATTGTTTTGTATTCTTTTTTATAGTATTTCACATTTTACATTGTGTTATGCAGTTATAAAAATTATTATGAAGTTTTGTGTAGTTTTATATGGTTTTATATAGTTTTAGACAGTTTTGTATTGTTTTATACAGTTTTAATTAGTTTTATATATTTCTATTAGTTTTATATAGTTTTAGTTAGTTGTATATAGTTTTACATAGTTTTACATAGTTTTATTTCGTTTAACATAGTTTTATACAGTGTTGTGTAGTTTTATATAGTTTTATGTGGTTCTATATAGTTTTGTATAGTTTTATATAGTTTTATATAGTTTTATATAGTTTCACACGGTTTCATATAGTTTTATATATGTTTGTATTGATATATGTAGTTTTATACAGTTGTATATCGCTTTAATAGATTTATATAGTTGTATATAGTTTTACTAGTTTTATATAGTTTTATATAGTTTTATATAGTTTTATATAGTTTTATATAGTTTTACATAGTTTTCCATAGTTTTATGTAGATTGATATTGTTTTATGTAGATTTATGTAGTTTTAATACATTTATATAGTTTTATATAGTTTTATATAATATAATAAAATAAATCCCTTTAAATATAAAAATTTAATTAATAACACCAATAAATAAGAAAAAATTAAATAAATATATAATAAAATAAATCTTGAAGTTGAATTTTGAAGAATTTAAAAAAATTAAATAAATATAAAATAATAAAAATTTTTGAAATTATCTCTAAGTTCTAATTTTATTAATTCAATTAAAATTTTTTTATTAAATAAATTATTTATTAATTAAAAAATTAAATATAATTTTTCTAATATTAATTTAAAATTTTTTAAAATTACTATAATTTATGAAAAATTCAAATTATTTTTTAAATAATTAATAAATTTAAATTTAATTATTAATTAATTTTAATAATAGATCCATTTTTATATTAACTTTAATTTTATCTTATATACCAATTTTAACTTTATATTTAAAAAATTTTTTTTATTTATGATTAATTATAGAAACTTTAAATTTAATTTACATTTCTGTTATATGTTTTTTAAATTTTAATAAAAGAAGAATTTTATATTTTTTAATTTCTTCTATCTCAGGATTAATAATAATTTTTTCTTATTTAATAATTATAATAAATAAAGAAATAAATATTTATTATATAATATTTATATTCTCTATTTGAATAAAAATAGGTATTATACCAATACATTTTTGAACAAATATTATTATAAAAAATATAAATTATTTTCTTATTTTTTATTTTACAACATTTATAATATTTATTCCAATATTAATTATTTACTATTTTTGTAATTAAAATTTTTTTTTATATAACTTTATATTTTACGTTATTAATATCACCAATTTTTATAATATCTCAAATTTCACTAAAATTAATATTTTAATATTCATCAATATTTCATTCATCATTAATAATTTTTTTAATTAATTTTAATAATGGAATTTGATTACATTATTTTTTTATATATTTATCAATTTCTTATTTACTTTTTATATTCTTAAATTATTTTAATTTTTATAATTCTATAAATTTAAAATCATATTTATATTTTAATAAATCAAACAAATTTAAATTAACAATATTAATTCTTTTATATTGTCAATTACCACCAATAACCTCATTTATTATAAAAATTGATATAATACAAAATTTAATAAAAATAAATATATTTAAAATAACTATTTTTTTATTATAATAATATCTGTATTTTCAACATTTAATTATTTAAATTTTTTTAATTTAAACTTTTCTGATACTCAAATAAAATACACTTACATATTTATTTTTAAAAATTAAAATTTAATTTTCTTTATAATAAAATATTTTATTTATTTTTTTTTTCAATAATATATTTTTTTTTACTAAAATTTTAATTACTAATATAATAATATTTTTAAATTTGCTATTTAATATTTTTATTTAAATTATAAAATTTTATTAATTAATAATATCAGAATTATCTATTCATAAATAAATTTACAATTTATCTCTTAATTTCAGGCATGATATTTTTTATAAAGATTGTAAGTTAATTAATAAACTCTTATCCTTCAAAGGTTAATATATAAATAATTTTATCAATCTTAAAAATTAAAATTTTTATATTTAATATATCAAAATGATTTTATTCAACAAACCGTAAATATATTGGAATACTATACTTTATTTTTGCAATATGATCAGGAATACTTGGATCATCAATAAGAATAATTATTCGAATAGAATTAAGTACTCCAGGATCATGAATTAATAATGATCAATTATATAATACTATTGTAACAGCTCATGCATTTTTAATAATTTTTTTTATAGTAATACCATTTATAGTTGGAGGATTTGGAAATTGATTAATTCCACTAATATTAGGAGTTCCAGATATAGCATTTCCATGAATAAATAATTTAAGTTTTTGATTATTAATTCCTTCAATTATACTATTAATTATTAGAAGAATTTCTGGATCTGGAATAGGTACAGGTTGAACAGTTTATCCTCCATTATCATTAAATACATTTCATTCATCAATATCAGTTGATTATGGAATTATTTCACTTCACATTGCAGGTATATCATCAATTTTAGGAGCAATAAATTTTATTACAACAATTTATTATTCAAAAAATATTTCATTAAATTATAATCAAATTTCATTATTTCCTTGATCAATTATTATTACAGCAATTTTATTACTCTTATCATTACCTGTATTAGCAGGAGCTATCACAATACTGTTAACTGATCGAAATTTAAATACATCATTTTTTGAACCATCAGGAAGAGGAGACCCAATTCTTTATCAACATTTATTTTGATTTTTTGATCACCCTGAAGTTTATATTTTAATTCTACCTGGATTTGGTTTAATCTCACAAATTATCATAAATGAAAGAGGAAAAAAAGAAACATTTGGAAATTTAAGAATAATCTATGCTATATTAGGCATTGGATTTTTAGGTTTTATTGTATGAGCACATCATATATTTACTGTAGGTTTAGATGTTGATACTCGAGCATATTTTACTGCCGCAACTATAGTAATTGCTGTTCCAACAGGAATTAAAGTATTTAGATGACTATCAACATTCTACAGAATTAAAATTTTCTTAAATCCATCAATTTTATGATCTTTAGGATTTATTTCATTATTTACAATTGGTGGTTTATCAGGAATTATATTATCTAATTCATCAATTGATATTATCCTTCATGATACATATTATGTTATTGGTCATTTTCACTATGTTCTATCTATAGGAGCTGTCTTTGCAATTTTCTCAAGAATTATCCATTGATATCCAAATTTTACTATATTAACATTAAATAAAAAATTATTAAATATTCATTTTTTTATAATATTTATTGGTGTAAATTTAACATTATTTCCTCAACAGTTTTTAGGATTAATAAGAATACCACGACGATATTCTGATTATCCAGATGCATATTATTGTTGAAATTTAATTTCTTCAATTGGATCATTAATCTCATTTAATAGATTAATTTTTTTTATTTTCATTATACTTGAAAGTTTAATTAAACAACGATTAATTCTAATAAAATACATTTTTTCATCATTAGAATGAATTAATTTATCCCCTTCTGAACATTGTTTTAATGAATTACCTATAATTCTTTTTAAAAATTAATTTAATATGGCAGATTTTAAGTGCAATGGTTTTAAACACCATAAATAAAATATAAATTTTTATTAAAAATTGCTCATTGAAATATATATTAATTTCCAGACCCAAATTCACCATTAATAGATAACCTAATTTATTTTTATAATTTCACAATAATTATCTTAATAATAATTACTATATCTATTATTTACATAAATTGTATAATTATAGAAAATAAATTTATTAATTTAAAATTTATTAAAAATCATAATTTAGAAATAATTTGAACTATTATTCCAATAATTATATTATTAATTATTTCTATTCCATCATTAAAAATACTTTACTTTATTGATGAATTATGAAACCCAACCTTTTTTTCAATTAAATCAATTGGACACCAATGATATTGATCTTACGAATACCCAGAATTTAATAATAATTCAATTGATTCTTATATAATTAATCTATTAGAATTAAATTCATT
Organism: Nomia melanderi; assembly: GCF_051020985.1. Taxonomy (NCBI): domain Eukaryota; kingdom Metazoa; phylum Arthropoda; class Insecta; order Hymenoptera; family Halictidae; genus Nomia; species Nomia melanderi. Next base: position 17,281 of record NW_027475277.1, on the reverse strand, counting down.
TCGATTATTAGATGTTGATAATCGATTAATCATCCCATTTAATACACCTATTCGAATTTTAACAACATCAATAGATGTAATTCATTCATGAACAATTCCTTCAATAGGAATTAAAATAGATGCAACACCAGGACGAATTAATCAAATATCTGTAATCTCATCACGACCAGGATTATATTTCGGTCAATGTTCAGAAATTTGTGGAGCCTACCATTCATTTATACCAATTACTATTGAAAGAACAAATTTAAAAAACTTTACAAATTGAATAAATAACTTAAATCTATAAATAAAAAAGAATTAGTTAAATTTATAACATTAAATTGTCAATTTAAAATTATTTTTATAAAAATATTTTTTTAATATTATCATTAAGTATCTAAAAAATAAAGAATTAGCCTTTTAAGTTAAATATAATAAAAAATATTCTTAATGATAATAATTAAAAATAATTCTTTAATTCCTCAAATAAGACCAATAAAATGAACTTTAATTTTAATTTTAATTATTATTTTATTCTTTATTATTACAATACTAATTCATTTCATAATAAATAATTTTATTAACAAAAATAAAATAATAATAAAAAAAATAAATTTAAAAAAAATGATAAATAAATAACTATATAAAAATATTATGATAACAAACATATTCTCAATTTTTGACCCTTCAACATCTAATAACTATTCTTTAAATTGAATTATTATAATTTGACCTATCTTAATTTTCAATTGATCTTATTGATTTATTCCCTCGCAACTTAACTTTAAATGAATTATATTAATAAACTTTATTTTAAATGAATTTAAAATTTTAACAAAAAAAATTGATCATTATAATTTAATTATATTTTTAAGATTATTTTACTTAATTATAAACATAAATCTAATTAGTTTAATACCTTATGTATTTACACCAACAAGACATATAAGAATCAATTTAAGATTATCTTTAAGAATATGAATTAGATTCATAATATTTGGTTGAATTAAAAATACAAAACATATATTAATTCACCTTGTACCAATAAATACACCCTCAATATTAATAAGATTTATAATATTAATTGAATCAATTAGAAATTTAATTCGACCATGAACTTTAGCAATTCGACTATTAGCAAATATATTAGCTGGACATTTATTATTATCTTTATTAGGTTCCTCAATAACAAACTTATCAATTAAATTTATCCCAACAATAATTATTATTCAAAATTTATTAATAATACTACAAATTTCTGTAGCATTTATTCAATCTTATGTGTTTTCAATTTTATCATTATTATATTTTAATGAAACAAATTAAATTTATGAAAATTAATATAATTATAAATTCAAAAAATAATCCATTTCATATAACAACAAATAGACCATGACCATTAATTTTATCATTTAATCTTATAAACTTATTATTTAATAATATTATTAGATTCAATTTAAATTTTTCCTTTCTTAATTTATTAAATTTATTTACATTAATACTAACATCATATCAATGATGACGAGACTTAATTCGAGAAAGAACATTTCAAGGATTCCATAATTTAAATATCATAAATATAATTAAATTTAGAATAATTCTATTTATTATTTCTGAATTATTTTCCTTTATTTCATTTTTTTGAACTTTTGTACATTCATCAATTTCACCTTCAATAGAAATTGGAAATTTATGACCCCCAAAAATAATTAATATATTTAATCCATATGATATCCCATTATTAAACTCAATTATTTTAATTTATTCAGGAATAACAATTACATGAAGAAATAATTTAATCAAAAATAATTATAAAAAATCATTAAAATTATTAAATATAACAATTTATTTAGGAATATATTTTTCAATACTACAATATATTGAATATTTAGAAGCTAATTTTACATTTAATGATAGAATTTTTGGATCAATTTTTTTTATAGCAACAGGATTCCATGGAATTCATGAAATTATTGGAACCATATTTTTAATTATTTGTTCTTTACGATTAAAAAAAAATCACTTTTCAATAATTCATCATTTAAATTTTGATCTAGCATCATGATATTGACATTTTGTTGATATAATCTGATTAATTTTATATATTTTAATTTATTAATGAATATATTAAATTATATAAATAGTATAATAAAATTACATTTAATTTCCAATTAAAAAATTTACAATTAACATTTAATTTATATAATATTTTTTATTTTAATAATAATATTATTTTTAATTTTTATTCCAATATTAATTTTCTTAATTAATAAATTTTTATCAATAAAAATAAATAAAGACCGAGAAAAAATTAAACCATTTGAATGCGGATTCGACCAATTAACATCCCCACAATTACCATTTTCTATTCAATTTTTTTTAATTACTTTAATATTTCTAATTTTTGACATAGAAATTATCTTAATCTTACCTATTATTAATTCACTAAATAACTTACAAAATTCAACAATTTTAATTTTTTAAATATTTATTATAATTCTTTTTATAAGATTATGATACGAATGAACATTTAATTATTTAATATGAATTTAAAAAAATTATATATATATAAAGTAAAATAATACAAATTAATTTCGACTTAATTATTTGGATAAACTTATTCCTATATATATATAAAAAATTAGGATATTAGTTAATAAATTAATATATAACATTAAAATTGCAATTTAAAATAATTTTATAATATATCTTAATTAATTGAAACCAAAATAGAGGTAAATTAATGTTAATAATTTAAATGAATACAAAATATTCCAATTAATGAAATAATAAACTATGAACTTCTAATTCATTTCAAAATGACATAAATCATTTATATTTCTAAATTTATATAGTTTATTAAAAACATTATATTTTCAGTATAAAAAAAATTTATTACTTAAAAATGTATAAATATTTAAAAATTTAACAATTACAATTATATTTTGAATATCATACTCTAAATTAAAGCTATTTAAATATAATAAAATTTGTATAAATTAAAGAATATAAAAATAATTAAATAATAAAATAATATATTTACAACACCAATATTTTCTTTATAAATTTTAATTAAAATACCATTTTTAATTATAAAATTAATTAAAAATTTTAAATTTATTATAAAAACTTTATCTACAGATTTATCAAATATAACCTCAAAATTAAATATTTTATTAATAAATCAAATATAAAAAGTTTTTAATAAATATTCTGAATAAAATATACTTAAAATAAAATTAAATACCTCAAAATATTCATTTTTTAAAAAAATTAAACTTTTAAATTCAAAATAAAATCTTAAAGACAAAAAATATATAAATAATAAAATATATTTATCATTTAATGTTATCTTAAAATTTTCATAAATAATTATATTATAAAAATATTTACCATAAAAAATTCTAAAAAAACTCATAAAAAAAAGAATAACTTATATATTTTAATCCTCCTTCATATATATATAAAATAATTAACATAATAAATTAATACCCAATTTAATAAACGAATACTATAACTTATCGTAAATACAATTGAAATATATAACATAATTATAATAAAAGTAAGTAAATTAAAATTATAAAATATCTCCATAATTAAATCCTTAGAAAAAAAACCAGTAGTAAAGGGAAATCCACATAAATTTAAAATTGATAAAATAAATATTAATCTTTTTAAAGGATTAACATAATAATTTCCCCCCAAAAAACGTAAATCTTGTATACCTAAATTTATATGAATAAATCTTGCAACACTTAAAAACATTGTAGACTTAAATAAAGCATGACAAATTAAATGAAAAAATCCTAAATCAATATTACCTAACAATAAAATCCTTATTATAAAACTTAATTGACTTAAAGTTGATAAAGCAATAATTAAATTGCTTAAATTCAAATAAAATTATTATCTATTATAATACTTATTCTTATAATATTCATAAATTCTAAATTTATAACACTTTTCTGTCAAGATAATTATTAATAAATTTAAATTATACTAATAATAATATTTATATAAATTTAGTCCTTTCGTACACAAATTTAAAATTAATTTAAAGATAGAAACTGATCTGGCTTACACCGATCTGAACTCAAATCATGTAAAATTTAAAAAGTCGAACAGACTTAATATTTAAATATCTTCATTTAAATTTAATTTTAATTCAACATCGAGGTCATAAACATTTTTATAAATATGATCTTTCCAAAAATATTATGCTGTTATCCCTAAGGTAATTTTTTCTAATAATTCTAATAAACAATCTCAAAAATTTTACAATAATTACTGATAAAAATATTTTAAAGTTTATTAAATTTAAATATCCTCCCAATTAAATAATAAATCAATTAAATAAAAATTAAATTTTAAAAATATTTAATAAACTAAATTATAAAATTCTATAGGGTCTTCTCGTCCCTTAAAAAAAATTAAGCACTTTTACTTAAAATTTAAATTCATAATTTATACTTGAAACAGTTTATATTTCATTAACTCATTCATACAAGACCTTAATTAAAAGCCAAATTATTATGCTACCTTTGCACAGTCATGAATACTGCAACTATTTAAAATCAAATTCATTGAGTAGAGCTTACCATAAAATAAAATCAAAAAGAAATGTTTTTGTTAAACATTTGAATATAAATTTTGCCGAATTCTTTAAATATAAATAAATATAATATTTATTTTATTTTTAAATAAATTTAATTACTAATTTAATCATTACAAATAATTTCAATTAATTTTAAAATATTATTTTTAAAAAAATACATTAATAAAATTAAATTAATAATAAATAAAAATAAATTATAAAATTTTTTATATTAATAACAAATTTTATGTTTATAAATTTATAAACTTTAATTTTAAAATCATAAAATAAATTTATAGATTATCCCATAAATGTTTTATATTTAATAAATTTTAAATTATATATATACATACATATATTGTTGCGCTGGGCGGGTCCTGGGGTGCTCGCCCGCGACATGTTTATTTACAATGTTCTTATTTACACTAATATTTACAATTTCATACAAATATAACAGAATGTAGTCTATAGCTCAACACGTCTATTCTGGTCAACGTTCGCTCAAAGACTACTCGTTTGTCTTCGTTTACTCTGACCAACTCCTTATAGACCAGTTTATTTCAACCCCCTTCAGATCCTAGGGGTTGGTTCAGCCGTGCGTGCTAGAGGGACGAGTTCGATACATCGCAACCTCGTTAATTCGATGTATCGCAACAATATATAAAAATATATAAAACTATGTAAAAGCATATAAAACTATATAAAACTGTATAAAACTATATAAAACTATATAAAACTATATAAAACTATATAAATCTATTAAAACTATATTAAACCATGTAAAACTGTATAAAACAATATCAATCTATATAAAACTATATAAAACTATATAATAATAAATAAAACTATACAAAACTGTATGGAAGTATATAAACAATATAAATCTATATAAAACTATGTAAAACTATGTAAAACTATGTAAAAGTACATAAAACAAACAAAACCATATAAAACAACATAAGACTATATAAAACTATACAAGACTATAGAGAACTATATAAAACTATATAAATCTATATAAAACTATATAAAACTATACAAAATTATATAAATCTATATAAAACTATGTAAAACTATATAAAACTATTTAAAACTATATAAAACTATATAAGGCTATATAGTAATATATAAAACTATATAAAACTATATAAGGCTATATAGTAATATATAAAACTATATAAAACTGTAGAAAACTAAACAACCCTATATAAAACAATAAACAACTAATAAAACTATACATAACTGTATAAAACTATATAAAACAATATAAAACTATGAAAACTATATAAAACTATATAAAACTAACAAAACTGTATAAAACTATATAAAACTATATAATACTAACAAGACTATATCAAACTATATAAATCTAATAAAACTATATAAAACTTTATATATCTATATAAAACTATATAAAACTATGTAAATCTAATAAAACTATATAAAACTACATCAAACTATTTAAAACTATATAAAACTATATAAAACTATATAAAACTATATAAAACTATATAATACTATATAAAACTGTATAATACTATATAAAGCTATATAAAACTATATAAAACTATATAAGGCTATATAGTAATATATAAAACTATATAAAACTGTAGAAAACTAAACAACCCTATATAAAACAATAAACAACTAATAAAACTATACATAACTGTATAAAACTATATAAAACAATATAAAACTATGAAAACTATATAAAACTATATAAAACTAACAAAACTATATAAAACTATATAAAACTATATAATACTAACAAGACTATATCAAACTATATAAATCTAATAAAACTATATAAAACTTTATATATCTATATAAAACTATATAAAACTATGTAAATCTAATAAAACTATATAAAACTACATCAAACTATTTAAAACTATATAAAACTATATAAAACTATATAAAACTATATAAAACTATATAAAACTATATAATACTATATAAAACTGTATAATACTATATAAAGCTATATAAAACTATATAAAACTATATAAGGCTATATAGTAATATATAAAACTATATAAAACTGTAGAAAACTAAACAACCCTATATAAAACAATAAACAACTAATAAAACTATACATAACTGTATAAAACTATATAAAACAATATAAAACTATGAAAACTATATAAAACTATATAAAACTAACAAAACTATATAAAACTATATAAAACTATATAATACTAACAAGACTATATCAAACTATATAAATCTAATAAAACTATATAAAACTACATCAAACTATTTAAAACTATATAAAACTATATAAAACTATATAAAACTATATAAAACTATATAATACTATATAAAACTGTATAATACTATATAAAACTATATAAAACTCTATAAAAATATATAAAAATATATAAAACTATATAAAACTATATAAAACTATATAAACCTACATAAAACTATATAAAAATATATAAAACTATATAAAACTATATAAAACTATATAAAACTATATAAAACGGTGTAAAACTATATAAAGCTATATAAAACAATATAAAACTATATAAAACAGTATAAAAATGTATAAAACTATATAGAACTATATAAAACTAGTAAAACTGTATAAAACTGTATTAAACTATATGAAACTGTATAATACTATATAAAACTATATAAAACTCAATAAAACTATATAAAACTATATAAAGCTATATTAAACTATATGAAACTATATAAATCTAATAAAACTATATAAAACTATACAAAATTATAAAGAACTATATAAAACTATAAAGAACTATATAAAACTATATAAAACTATATAAAACTGTATAAAACTATATGAAACTATATAAAACTATACAAAACTAACAAAACTATATAAAACTATTTAAACTATATAAAACTGTATGAAACTGTATAAAACTATATAATGCTATATAAAGCTATATAAAACTATATAAAACTATATAAAACTATATAAAACTATATAAAACTGTATAAAACTATATGAAACTATATAAAACGATATAAAACTATATAAAACTATATAAAACTATATAAAACTAATAAAACTATATAAAACTATATAGAACTATATTAAACTCTATAAAACTATATAAAACTATATAAAACTGTATAAAACTATATAAAACTATATAAAACTATATAAAGCTATATTAAACTATATGAAACTATATAAAACTATATAAAACTAATAAAACTATATAAAACTATACAAAATTATAAAGAACTATATAAAACTATAAAGAACTATATAAAACTATATAAAACTGTATAAAACTATATAAAACTAATAAAACTATATAAAAGTATATAAAACTATATAAAACTATACAAAATTATGAAGAACTATATAAAACTACTTAAAGCTATATAAAACTATATAAAACTACATAAAACTATTTAAAACTTTATAAAACTAATAAAACTATATAAAACTATATAAAAGTATATAAAGCTATATTAAACTATATAAAACTATACAAAATTATAAAGAACTATATAAAACTATATAAAACTGTATAAAACTATATAAAACTCTATAAAACTAATAGAACTATATAAAAATATATAAAACTATATAATACTATATAAAACTATTTAAAACTATATAAAACTATATAAAACTATATAAAACTATATTAAACTATATAAAACTATATAAAACTAATAAAACTAATAAAACTATATAAAACTATATAAAACTAATAAAACTATATAAAACTATATAAAACTAATAAATCTATATAAAGCTATATAAAACCATATAATTCTATATAAAACTATATAAAACTATATAAAACTATATAAAACTATACAAAACTATATAAAACTATATAAAACTATATAAAACTAATAAAACTATATTAAGCTATATAAAACTATATAATACTATATAATACTATATAAAACTATATAAAACTATATAAAACTATATAATACTATATAAACCAATATGAAACTATATAAAACTAATAAAATTAAATAAAACTATATAAGACTGTATAAAACTATATAAAACTAATAAAACTATATAAAACTATATAGAACTATATTAAACTATTTAAAACTGTATTAAAACTATATAAAACTATATAAAACTGTATGAAACTATATAAAACTATATAAAACCATATAAAACTAAAAAAACTATATAAAACTATATAAAACTATATAATACTATATAAAACTATATAAAACTATATAAAACTATATAAAACTATATAAAACTATATAAAACTATATAATCCTAATAAAACTATATAAAACTATATAATACTATATAGAACTATATTAAAATATTTAAAACTGTATTAAAACTATATAAAACTATATAAAACTATATAAAACTATATAAAACTATATAAAACTAATAAAACTATATAAAACTATATAGAACTATATTAAACTATTAAAAACTGTCTTAAAGCTATATAAAACTATATAAAACTATATAAAACTATATAAAACTATATAAAGCTATATTAAACTATATGAAACAATATAAAACTACATAAAACTACATAAAACTAATAAAACTATATAAAACTATATAGAACTATATTAAACTATATAAAACTATATAAAACTATACAAAATTATAAAGAACAATATAAAACTATAAAGAACTATATAAAACTATATAAAACTGTATAAAACTATATAAAACTAATAAAACTATATAAAACTATATAAAACTATATAAAACTACATAAAACTATTTAAAACTTTATAAAACTAATAAAACTATATAAAACTATATAAAAGTATATAAAGCTATATTAAACTATATAAAACTATATAAAACTATATAAAACTATCAAAACTATATAAAACTATATAAAACTATATAAAACTATATAAAACTATATAAAACTATATAAAACTATATAAAAGTAACAAAACTATATAAAACTATATAAAACTATATAAAACTATATAAAAGTAACAAAACTATATAAAACTATATAAAACTATATAAAACTATATAAAACTATATAAAAGTAACAAAACTATATAAAACTATATAAAACTATATAAAACTATATAAAAGTAACAAAACTATATAAAACTATATAAAACTATATAAAACTATATAAAAGTAACAAAACTATATAAAACTATATAAAACTATATAAAACTATATAAAACTATATAAAACGATATATAACTAATAAAACTATATAAGACTATATAACAGTATATAAAACTGTATAAAACTATATAACAGTATATAAAACTATATAAAACTATATAACAGTATATAAAACTATATAAAACTATATACAACTAACAAAACTAACAAAACCATATAAAACTATATAAAACAATATAAAAATGTATAAAACTATATAGAACTATATAAAACTAGTAAAACTGTATAAAACTGTATTAAACTATATGAAACTGTATAATACTATATAAAACTATATAAAACTCAATAAAACTATATAAAACTATATAAAGCTATATTAAACTATATGAAACTATATAAAACTAATAAAACTATATAAAACTATACAAAATTATAAAGAACTATATAAAACTATAAAGAACTATATAAAACTATATAAAACTATATAAAACTGTATAAAACTATATGAAACTATATAAAACTATACAAAACTAACAAAACTATATAAAACTATTTAAACTATATAAAACTATATGAAACTGTATAAAACTATATAATGCTATATAAAGCTATATAAAACTATATAAAACTATATAAAACTATATAAAACTATATAAAACTGTATAAAACTATATGAAACTATATAAAACGATATAAAACTATATAAAACTATATAAAACTATATAAAACTAATAAAACTATATAAAACTATATAGAACTATATTAAACTCTATAAAACTATATAAAACTATATAAAACTGTATAAAACTATATAAAACTATATAAAACTATATAAAGCTATATTAAACTATATGAAACTATATAAAACTATATAAAACTAATAAAACTATATAAAACTATACAAAATTATAAAGAACTATATAAAACTATAAAGAACTATATAAAACTATATAAAACTGTATAAAACTATATAAAACTAATAAAACTATATAAAAGTATATAAAACTATATAAAACTATACAAAATTATGAAGAACTATATAAAACTACTTAAAACTATATAAAACTATATAAAACTACATAAAACTATTTAAAACTTTATAAAACTAATAAAACTATATAAAACTATATAAAAGTATATAAAGCTATATTAAACTATATAAAACTATACAAAATTATAAAGAACTATATAAAACTATATAAAACTGTATAAAACTATATAAAACTCTATAAAACTAATAGAACTATATAAAAATATATAAAACTATATAATACTATATAAAACTATTTAAAACTATATAAAACTATATAAAACTATATAAAACTATATTAAACTATATAAAACTATATAAAACTAATAAAACTAATAAAACTATATAAAACTATATAAAACTAATAAAACTATATAAAACTATATAAAACTAATAAATCTATATAAAGCTATATAAAACTATATAATTCTATATAAAACTATATAAAACTATATAAAACTATATAAAACTATACAAAACTATATAAAACTATATAAAACTATATAAAACTAATAAAACTATATTAAGCTATATAAAACTATATAATACTATATAATACTATATAAAACTATATAAAACTATATAAAACTATATAATACTATATAAACCAATATGAAACTATATAAAACTAATAAAATTAAATAAAACTATATAAGACTGTATAAAACTATATAAAACTAATAAAACTATATAAAACTATATAGAACTATATTAAACTATTTAAAACTGTATTAAAACTATATAAAACTATATAAAACTGTATGAAACTATATAAAACTATATAAAACCATATAAAACTAAAAAAACTATATAAAACTATATAAAACTATATAATACTATATAAAACTATATAAAACTATATAAAACTATATAAAACTATATAAAACTATATAAAACTATATAATCCTAATAAAACTATATAAAACTATATAATACTATATAGAACTATATTAAAATATTTAAAACTGTATTAAAACTATATAAAACTATATAAAACTATATAAAACTATATAAAACTATATAAAACTAATAAAACTATATAAAACTATATAGAACTATATTAAACTATTAAAAACTGTCTTAAAGCTATATAAAACTATATAAAACTATATAAAACTATATAAAACTATATAAAGCTATATTAAACTATATGAAACAATATAAAACTACATAAAACTACATAAAACTAATAAAACTATATAAAACTATATAGAACTATATTAAACTATATAAAACTATATAAAACTATACAAAATTATAAAGAACAATATAAAACTATAAAGAACTATATAAAGCTATATAAAACTGTATAAAACTATATAAAACTAATAAAACTATATAAAACTATATAAAACTATATAAAACTACATAAAACTATTTAAAACTTTATAAAACTAATAAAACTATATAAAACTATATAAAAGTATATAAAGCTATATTAAACTATATAAAACTATATAAAACTATATAAAACTATCAAAACTATATAAAACTATATAAAACTATATAAAACTGTATAAAACTATATAAAACTATATAAAACTATATAAAAGTAACAAAACTATATAAAACTATATAAAACTATATAAAACTATATAAAAGTAACAAAACTATATAAAACTATATAAAACTATATAAAACTATATAAAACTATATAAAAGTAACAAAACTATATAAAACTATATAAAACTATATAAAACTATATAAAAGTAACAAAACTATATAAAACTATATAAAACTATATAAAACTATATAAAAGTAACAAAACTATATAAAACTATATAAAACTATATAAAACTATATAAAACTATATAAAACGATATATAACTAATAAAACTATATAAGACTATATAACAGTATATAAAACTGTATAAAACTATATAACAGTATATAAAACTATATAAAACTATATAACAGTATATAAAACTATATAAAACTATATACAACTAACAAAACTAACAAAACCATATAAAACTATATAAAACAATATAAAACTATAGAAATCTGCATAAAACTATATAAAACTATAAATAATTAATAAAATTATGTAAAACTATAAAAAACTATATAATACTATGAGACTATATATAACTATATAAAACTATATAAAATTATATAAAACTAACAAAACTATATAAAACTATATAAAACTACGTAAAACAATAAAAAACTATATAAAACAATATAAAACTATATAGAACTATATAAAACTATATAAACCAATAGAAAACTCTATAAAACTATGTAACACAATGTAAAACTATATAAAACTATATAAAACAACACAAAACTGTATAAAACTATATAAACCTATATAAAACTATATAAAGCTACATAAAACTATATAAAACTATATAAAGCTATATAAAACTATATGAAGCTATATAAAACTGTATAAAACTGTGTAAATCTAATAAAACAATATAAAACTTTATAAATCTATATAAAACTATATAAAACTATATAAAGCTATATAAAACTAACAAAACTATATAAACTTATATAAAACTCTATAAAACTATGTAACACTATGTAAAACTATATAAAACTATATAAAGCTATAATAAAACAAATAAAACTAATAAAACTAATAAAACGAACAAAACTAATAAAACTATATAAAACCATATAAAACTGTATAAAACTATATAAAACTATATAAAACTAACAAAACTATATAAAACTATATAAAGCTATATAAAACTATATAAAACTATTTAATACTATATAAAACTATATAAAACTATGTAAATCTAATAAAACTATATAAAACCATATAAAACTATATAAAACTATATAAACCTACATAGTACTATATAAAACTATACTAAAAAACTATATAAAACTATATAAAACTATATAAAACTATATGGAACTAAAAAAACTATATAAAACTATACAAAACTGCATAAAACTATTTAAAAGTATATAAAACTATACAAAACTAACAAAACAATATAAAACTATATAAAACTAACAAAACTATATAAAACTATATAAAACTATATAAAAGAATATAGAACTATATAAAACATTATAAAACTGTATAAACCTATATAAAACTGTATAAAACTATAAAAAACTATATAAAACTATATAAAGCCATATAAAACTATATAAAACTATATAATGCTATATAAAACTATATGAAGGTATATAAAACAATACTAAACTATATAAAACAATATAATGCTATATAAAACTATATGAAATTATATAAGACAATATAAAACTATATAAAACAATATAAAACTGTATTAAGCTATATAGAACCATATAAAACTAATAAAACTATATAAAACTATTTAATACTATATAAAATTATATAAAATTATGTAAATCTAATAAAACTATATAAAACTATATAGTACTATATAAAAATATATGAAACTATATAAAACTATATAAAACCAACAAAACTATATAAAACTATATAAAACTATATAAAACTAACATAACTATATAAACCTATATATAACTCTATAGAACTATATAAAACTATATAAAACTAAATAAAAGTAATAAAACTATATAAAACAATATAGTACTATATAAATCTATATAAAACTCTATAGAACTATATGAAACTATATAAAACTATATAAAACTCTATAAAACTGTATAAAACTATATAAAACTATATAAAACTATACAAAACTATGTAAAACTATATAAAACTATATAAAACTATATACAACTATATAAAGCTAATAAAACTATGTAAAACTATATAATACTATATAAAACTATATAAAACTATATAAAACTAACAAAACTATATAAAACTATATAAAACTATATAAAACTGTATAAAACTATATAAAAGTATATAAAACTAACAGAACTATATAAAGATATATAAAACTCTATTGAACTATATAAAACTATATAAAACTGTATAAAACTATATAAATCGATATAAAAGTATATAAAACTAACAAAACTATATACCCCTATATAAAACTCTATAGAACTATATAAAACTATATAAAGCTAATAAAACTATGTAAAACTATATAATACTATATAAAACTATGTAAAACTATATAATACTATATAAAACTATATAAAACTATATAAAACGATATAAAAGTATATAAAACTAACAAAACTATATAATCCTATGTAAAACTCTATTGAACTATATAAAACTATATAAAACTATATAAAACTATATAAAACTATATAAAACTAACAAAACTATATAAAACTATATAAAACTATATGAAACTAACAAAACTATATAAACCTATATAAAACTCTATAGAACTGTATAAAACTATTTAAAACTATATAAAACTATATAAAACTAACAAAACTATATAAGACTATATAAAACTATATAAAACTATATAAAACTCTATAAAACTATATAAAACTCTATAAAACTATATAAAACTATATAAAAATATATAAAACTATATAAAACTATATAAAACTGTATAAAACTATATAAAACTATATAAAACTATATAAAACTAACAACACTATATAAACCTATACAAAACTCTATAGAACTATATAAAACTATATAATACTATATAAAACTATATAAACCTATATAAAACTCTATAGAAGTATATAAAACTATATAAAACTATATAAAACTATATAAAACTAACAAAACTATATAATACTAACAAAACTATATAAACCTATACAAAACTCTATAGAACTATATAAAACTATATAATACTATATAAAACTATATAAACCTATATGAAACTCTATAGAACTATATAAAGCTATATAAAACTATATAAAACTATATAAACCTATATAAAACTCTATAGAACTATATAAAGCTATATAAAACTATATAAAACAATATAGTACTATATAAAGCTATATAAAACTCTATAAAAATATATAAAACTATATAAAACTATATAAAATTATATAAAACTATATAAAACGTTATAAAAGTGTATAAAACTAATAAAACTATATAAACCTATATAAAACTCTATAGAACTATATTAAACTATATAAAACTATATAAAACTATATAAAACTATATAAAACTATATAAAACCATATAAAACTATGTCAAAATATATAATACTATATAAAACTATATAAAACTATATAAAACGATATAAAAGTATATAAAACTAACAAAACTATATAAACCTATGTAAAACTCTATAGAACTATATAAAACTATATAAAACTATATAAAACTATATAAAACTAACAAAACTATATAAAACTATATAAAACTATATAAAACTAACAAAATTATATAAACCTATACAAAACTCTATAGAACTATATAAAACTATATAATACTATATAAAACTATATAAACCTATATAAAACTCTATAGAACTATATAAAACTATATAAAACTATATAAAACTATATAAGTCTAACAAAACTATATAAAACTAACAAAACTATATAAACCTATACAAAACTCTATAGATCTATATAAAACTATATAATACTATATAAAACTATATAAACCTATATAAAACTCTATAGAACTATATTAAACTATATAAAACTAACATAACTATATAAACCTATATATAACTCTATAGAACTGTATAAAACTATATAAAACTAAATAAAAGTAATAAAACTATATAAAACAATATAGTACTATATAAAACTATATAAAACTCTATAGAACTATATAAAACTATATAAAACTATATAAAACTATATAAAACTCTATAGAACTATATAAAATTATATATAACTATATAAAACAATATAAAACTATAAAAAACTATATAAAACTATATAAAACTATATAAAACTATATAAAACTATATAAAACTATATAAAACTATATAAAACTA
The DNA here is from genome assembly GCF_051020985.1 of Nomia melanderi. Classification (NCBI taxonomy): domain Eukaryota; kingdom Metazoa; phylum Arthropoda; class Insecta; order Hymenoptera; family Halictidae; genus Nomia; species Nomia melanderi. The sequence continues at coordinate 779 of NW_027475277.1, read as the reverse complement.
ATAAAACTATATAAAGCTATATAAAAATATAAAAAACTAACAAAACTATATAAAACTATATAAAACTCTATAAAACTATATAAAACTATATAAAACTATATAAAACTATATAAAACAATATAAAACTATATAAAACTATATAAAACTATATAAAACTATATAAAACTATATAAGTCTAACAAAACTATATAAAACTAACAAAACTATATAAACCTATACAAAACTCTATAGATCTATATAAAACTATATAATACTATATAAAACTATATAAACCTATATAAAACTCTATAGAACTATATTAAACTATATAAAACTAACATAACTATATAAACCTATATATAACTCTATAGAACTATATAAAACTATATAAAACTAAATAAAAGTAATAAAACTATATAAAACAATATAGTACTATATAAAACTATATAAAACTCTATAGAACTATATAAAACTATATAAAACTATATAAAACTATATAAAACTCTATAAAACTGTATAAAACTATATAAAACTATATAAAACTATACAAAACTATGTAAAACTAACAAAACTATATAAACCTATATAAAACTATATAAACCTATATAAAACTATATAAAGCTATATAAAACTATATAAAACTATACAAAACTATGTAAAGCTATATAAAACTATATGAAACTAACAAAACTATATAAACCTATATAAAACTCTATAGAACTGTACAAAACTATTTAAAACTATATAAAACTATGTAAACCTATATAAAACTCCATTGAACTATATAAAACTATACAAAA